>NC_089816.1:8114050-8336550 GCF_029633855.1 Hoplias malabaricus
CTATTTACTCACCGCCCTCCGCGAAGTCTCTCCTGAAATGATATTAAACGGGTCCACTGCGATCGAAAATGACTACGTTTTAGGAAACCCCTTCATATTTATATGAACTATGACAGTGAGTGGCCAAAACGAGAACGCGCCCCAAGTCAATGGTTACGCGCAAGGGGAGATGTTATTTACAGATATCCACACGCTTTACTGATGCGAGAGGTCGGTTCTACATATAAGCAATGCCAAAATAAAACAGTAGAATCTCGTTTGAATGCTTACCTTGTGCACCAAAACAACGTTAAGGAGATGCAGACGGCCAAAGTGTGGAATGTGAAGAGTCTTCCCCTCATCGCGGATCACACACACACACACACACACCTACAATACACACAAACACAAAGCAAAACAGCTGAAACGAAAGGGAAGCTGAAGTGTGGTGGCGAACAGCAGTGTGTGCCCACTGACCACATGCAAATCAAGATTTAACATATATATATAGTCATGCATGGCAATAAACTGGCTCGTGCTACCAGGGAAACACGGAGGAAATTAACACTCTGACTTGTCTCGCTATCCTTATGAGGACTTCAATAGATTTCTGTATTACTGTAATTATTTAACACGGCATCTACATCTAACCCTAAATCAACCTCGGTAACCTAAAGGTCTTTTGGTTATTTAAGGTGTGTGTGTGTGTGTGTGTGTGAGAGAGAGAGGGGGGGGGCGTATATCGCAATGTCCTCACCTGTAGAAAATCTCATTGTGAGACATTTGGTCCTCACAAGTATAGTAAGACAAATACCAAAATTCACAGACACACACACACACACACACACACACACACACAAAAGCGCACGCATTGTGGGGATAATACAATGACTTACATTAATTTCCTGGATACTGAACCTAACTGTACTCCTTACTAATAATAAAGACCCTAACTCCAACGTAACATATTTTTGCCTTAATGTTTTACATGAGCACCCTACAAGGAAGACAAGTCCCCACAATGTGTAAATAGTATTTAAATCTGGCACACACACGCGCGCGCGTTAGTTAATATGACTAAGGTCTAAACAAGGTCTAAATGCTCAGTCCTGAGAACCAGTATCTAATTCACGCTGGTGACAAATCTGCCATTCTTCGCGCGCCACGCTGTTACCGGCGACAACCTCTTTGTGAAAATTCTCTTGCGCGTGTGACTGACAAACACCCACCTGCCAGTCCACTGCCCACAACGGTCTGAACCTCGAGCGTCGATAAACTTCCTCCAGTCTGCAATCACACAGTAAAAATACTGTAAAACCGTTTATCGGACGTTAATAATCCCCATCCACGAGACGTTTCACGCGCTCGCGTAAAAGAAAGGCTTTTTAAAATGTTCCGAAAAAGGAGCGTGGCACCTCGTGAACCGCGGACAGCCGGAGCCGCCTGACAATACCACACACTCACTCTCACACACGCTGCTCACTTTACATTTTTTGCTCGTGGGAGAGAGAAAGAAAAAACACACACACACACACACACACACACAACTACAAAGAAGATGTGAACGGAGGACTGCTGGGTCCTAAAGGCGGCTCTTCTCCAGAGCTGTAGCCTATGGCTTGAGTAAGAGTTCAATCATACATTGTGCTTTTTAAAAAAGGTTTAACTGCCATCTTCAGTTAACAATTGGCCATGCACAGCCAGGCACTCAACAGCAGTCAGTAGCCCAGTGCCAATGTTTGAACCTGGTCAAGTGACCAATTTGTTGATTTTCAAAACCAAAATAAGTCAACAAACTGATGCTCCATAACATTTGCACAGACCACATTAAGTCAATATGTTAAGCTCAACAAATAAAGAGGTATTGTGCATTAAATGGGCAGATGTAAAACTATCAAGCACAAACAACCTTATTTTCCATTTTATCAGCTCAACTTACTGTATATATTCAGTTTATTTTCTAAAAATAAAAATGTAGTCAATTTGTTAATCTCCATAATTTGATAACCTATGATACCATGTCCTTCAGTGACCAGGACAACCCATAGGACCCCCTCAGTATGGGTAGCCTATTATTTGGGAAGAGGGCTGAGAGTGACTTTTGCTGGTATGAGTGGATCAGCCACAGCAGTGAGGCTGGAGTTTATAACAAAGGCTGTCCGAACAGCAAACTCTTTTGCTGTCTTCAAACACAGACTGAAGACCCATCTCTTTGTCACCCACGTAGATTAGTGCTCATCTAAATGCTCACCGTAATATGTTTTTGCACTTAACTCATTTCTTTCTAGGTTTGAGCACTGGTCCTTCTTCTAACAAGTTTCTGAGCTCAGAGGGAATTTGGACCCTAACCTATTTATACGAACAAGGATACACATTCTGTCGGAACACTAAGCACGGGCCACTCTGCATAAGAGCTTCTGTTAAATGCTGTAAATTTAAAAAGTGTCACTGCTGGACTAAGAATCGCCAAGAAACCAATACAGACAGTGTCCTGTGGGCAGCAATCCACGGACAGTGGAAGCTCACCCAGGGGTTGATTTAAATCTCAAACCCTTGCTTTGGGAGACTAGAGTGAATAGAGTGAGCTACCAACAGAGTACTGGAAAAAAGAGCCAGAAATAATGGAACCTGGGATTGATAGGCATGGAGCGAGGGAGAAGCAAATGATAAGAGCCTGGGTTCACTCTGAGGTGGATCTTAAAAGGACCCATGTTACGTGGAGCCAATTTCTCGGATTCCACATGGGGAGATAAGTCTTTGGTGGACAAACAGACCTGCTGGCCTGGCCGGAAGGTGGGCCCAAGGTGTTTTTTTTGGTCTGATGTTTTCTTTTGTACAGTTGAGGTGGCCCGGAGGGAAATTCTGGCCTTCTGCCATGTCCATGTCTAATATCACGGTGTTGCACTGAGATTTGGGAAAACCTGTGATGAAGTCCAAGGAGAGGAGGGACCATGAACATGAAGGTATAGGAAGTGGGTGGAGTAAGCCTGCCGGTCATGTTCTTTGATGTTTCGGGCAAAAGTCTGACATGCAGCTACCAAGGACCGGACATCTCGTTCCATATTGGGCCACCAAAATCATCTGCAAAAACTTCAGAATACAGATCACCTCTGGATGAGCAGTAAAGGGAGACACGTGTCCCCATTGTAGAACCTCAGACCAAACTGAAGTAGGGACACAGAGCGTTGAAAAAAATGCTCAAGAGTGCAGTTTCTGGTCAGCTCCAGAATGCTGGAATAACACTGACCCAACCCCTACATCGGAAGCATCTACTTCAACCACAAAAGGGAGGTCAGGGTTTGGCAGTTGTAACACTGGAGTTGTGACCAGGCGATATTTAACCTCCTCAAAAGCCTTCTGAGCTGCTTCTGTCCATTGAAACCACCCTATGTGGGGCATGGCCAATTAGCAACTGCCTTGGTGGCAGGATCCATGTTCAGTTGGCCCTTGGATACAATAAATCCAAGGAAGGACGCAGATGAAGCATGGAACAGGGACTTTTCAGTTTCATGTAGAGGTGGTTTTCCAGAAGTAGCTGGAGGACCCTTCTCACATGAATCATATGTTCTTCCATGGCTCGGCTATAGATGTGAATGTCATCCAGGTAAACAAAAGCATATTGGTCTAACGCCTCCCTCAAGACTTCATTAATGTGCGTTGGAGCATTCTTCAATCCAAAGGGCATGGCCAGGTACTCATAGTGGCCTGAGGATGAGGTTATAGGTGCTGCACAAATCCAGTTTAGTGAAATCTGGGGCTTGCTGGAGTGCTTCAAAAGCTGAGGTCATGAGGGGCAGGGGGTAGCGGTCTTTCACCCTAAATTTATTCAGACCCCAGTATTTTACACAAGGGCAAAGACCCCCATATTTCTTCCCCACAAAGAACCTGGCCCCTGCTAGGGAGGTAGAAGCCTGGATGAAGCCTAAAGCCAAAGCATCTTGTATATATTTCTCCATAGCTTTCCACTCAGGGCCAGAGAGGGAAAACATTCTTCCCCAAGGAGGACTGGTACCTGGGAGGAGGTAAATGGCAAAATCATATGACCAGTGAGCAGGCAGTATCTGGGCCTTTTGTTTACTAAATATTCCTTTAAGTTGAGTTACTCAGGAGGAACTTGAGATAGACCTGGAATACCCAAGGGTGATGAAGTGAATCCAGCACAAGTATGGTGCATTTGCAAATAGGACCCCTGGCACTGAGGTCCCCAGGCTGTTAAAGAGTTAGCCAGTCAATGTGTTATGAAGCTGCAGCCAGGGAAACCCCAGTAACAGTTGAAAGTGGGGTGCACTGATTAAGAATAAAGTGACCAGTTCAGTGTGTTTGCCAATTTGCAAAGAGAGTGGTTGTGTCTGTTGTGAAACAACCCCTGGCTCAAGAGATCATCCATCAATTGCCAAAATGGTAGAAGAAGTTCTAAAGAAACCAGTGGCAAATCTAAGGCCGTAGCTAAGCAAGAGTCTATAAAATTGCCAGCAGCCCTGGAATCTATGAATACTCTAAGGTGTTTCTCATGGTTACGGCCCCAGGATGCCGTCACATTTAGAAACACCCTAGATATGACAGGAGATGGATTGTGGCCCATCACAGATCTCTTGTCCTGTGATGGGCCCTGGCTTTTACTGACAGCTCTGGGCAGGTTGGACACATGTGGGATGCTACCATGGGCATCAGCCCTCTTGCATACCGGATTCTCGCTCTTGGTGAGATAGGCGAGCATGCCCCAACTGCATAGGCTCTTCCCCCTCATCAGGTGATGCTGGAAGTGGCAGAGAAATGGAAGAGGAGAGAGGAGGGAAAATGTGGTGCCGTTGTTGAGGAACCCAGGTTTCTCATCTCCACCGATGCTCTCGTAACAAGTTATCTAATTTGATTGCTACCTCAATAAGATCCTCCAGGGAGATCTATTGGTGGTAGCTCATCTTTGATTTGCTCACTCAGCCCTTGCAAAAAGGCTGCCATTAGTGCTTATGTGTTCCACCCACTTTCAGCAGCTATTGCGGAACTCAATAGCGGAATTGGCCACGGATCTCTTTCCCTGACTTAAGTGTAGTAGATGGGGACCAGCTACAACTCTGCAGAAAGGGTGATCAAAAAGTTACTCATAGTTGCTGTAAACTCATCTATGGAGGCACACACAGTAGGGCAATTTTCCCATATTGGAGTGGCCCAAGTAAGAGCCCGGTCTGTGAGCAGTGAAATGATAAATGTCACCTTAGACTTCTTTTTGGGAAAGGGAGAGGGTTGCTGCTCAAAGGCAAGAGAATCCAGTGCCCTGGATCCCCATTATATCTATCCAGTGATGGTAAGAGGGGCTCACTCTGTGAAATGGGCTTAGGGTTGGAGTGGGGCCAGGTGCAGCCCTTGGGGCCACAGAGGTTGGCTGAAGGGTTGAAGTAAGATCCTGCAGCTGAGACAGAGTTTGTTGAAGGGTCCACCAATGGCAGTACCCTAACTCATCAAAACAAGTTTGAGCTGCTCTATGTCCAGTGACTCTGCTGAATCCATGGTTTTTGCTCAGACTTGTTGTAATGTGGCAGGGGTGGATTTGAACCTTGGGAGAGGGTTCTTGGGAGACTAGAGTAAACAGGGTGAGCTACCAACAGAGTACTGGAGAAACAAGACTCAAGTGCAGAGACACACAAACAACCCCTCTGAACATAAAAGAGTGCTGGGAAGAATGAAACAAAAGTGAGGAAAGCTTAAGATATCAGGGAAAAATTACTGAGAAAAATTAAAACAAAGGCAAGAAAGAGTTTCCCAAAACAAAAGGGGAGGGGAAAAAAGAGACAAAAGAAATCAAAGATAGCAAACCGTCACTGGCAAAAGAATAGGAGGAGAAAAAGAAACATTTTATCTCTATTTATACCAAAAATGGGAAAAAGGCAAATATTGGATCCCAAGGAGGGAAATCAGATAAACCCTTAGAGGAAAACTCAAAGGGAAAGCGCTGGTTGAGAACTAGAAGATAGAGAGAAAGGGAGACCCAGGAGAAAACTCGAGGAACTTTACCACATTACTGGCCAGGCTTGTACAGCGCTCTGATGAGAGAAACACAAGACTGAGCACTGCAGTGATTGTAGGTTTCCCTTAAAAATGAGTGGCCCAGGTAGAACTAATTGCTTAAAATTAAGGAGGAGTATCTCTATGTCTCCCTCTAGTGCTTGGGGGTGGCTTAGCAGGCAGCCTTGCCCCAGCCCCAAGCAGAACTCTTACAATGACCACTGATGAATGACTAGAGAATGGCCAGCACAAACTGCGCAGCAACAGATCAGCTGTTGACTCGAACTTTGTATCTACAAGGTGGAGCATGTCGATAGGCAAACAGACAAAAAAAATGCCACGTCAGTGTTACAACAGTACTGAGAATTAACAACCACTCAAATATCTTGAGCTGTGGTTGTCAGATGTATTTAATAGTATATCTAATAAGTAGTAATAAAATGATTATGAGTATAGAAACAGACAGGTGGCTTTGGTCTGTGATTATATTATATTGTGAACACGTGTTCTTGAAAATCAACCAAACATGTAAAATAACCAAATGTTTGCAGACTACTCTATAGAGTACTGATTTATGACTAGAGGTGATTAGAGACGCTGAACAAATGAACTTTAATATAGCAGCTCTTGCAGAAATATTTAATAAAATGTAATATTTGAATAGCTGTAACAGGAATTATCCTATAACAAACACTAATGAATCTGCCATTGATTTACATATTTTACTAGCAGTTTATTTCCCTAAATGTTTGGGAATTCACACATAACAACACATCCTTGAAATATTTCATGGCATGCCAGGCAAAATGTAATATAAAGTATAAAATATGTGAGAGAAACATCAATAATGTTTGAAAGCATATTTACCACTGAGACAAACACACATACCTTAATCCTAGAATTCTGTAAGAAATGAGGTTGATCTGCACTATATTTTATGTGTTTGCCTACCTCTAAAATACTTATTCATTGTCGAATGTCAGGCACATAAATACCACAGAACAAAGAGGAGGCCTAAATGCTTAATCAAAGACATTGACAGATGCTCAGCAAAATGAAGAGGCGTCCATTTACCAACATCAACCTACATATTACCTTTCTTTATAACCTATTAACAAATCTAATAATGCTAGTCCAGACACGTCTAACTCTGCAAAAACAAGCCATGAGTGGAATAGCAAACAGCATCGTTCCCAGACATCTGCAAACCAACCTTCGCTTTTATCTGGCACCAGTATTGGCCAGTGGGCAGATTTAACTTCAGTCAAACACTAAATCACATTTAATTCCTGACTGATCAGGCCCTAATGGCTGAGAACTAATAGTGCCCTTCTCCCTATGGCCCTCACTATTAATATTTAAGTCAGGGAATGCAGCAATAATTGCTGGTGGCCCTGAGGTGGAAGACAGCACTGTGAAAATAAATGCCAGGGCACGGTCAGCAATGCAAATATCAGCAACTTTCTGCACTACTCTACTGACACAGTGCAGTGGTGGAATGTTTTTATTTGGAGAACAATGCTATTCTGGTGTGAACTGATATAATTCTTATTTACTCTCTCACAAAAAAACTTGGGATACTGTGTATAATGTAAATAAATAGCTTGTAAACCCCTACATTTAATTGATTAAACAATACAAAGTGTACATTTGTCCAAAGTCTACCTTTTTAAATATTGTTTTTTCTATATTTGCCAACTTTGAATTTGATGCCACCAAACATTCCCAAAAATGTTGGACTGTTGTTTACCACTGTGCTGCATCATCACTCCTCTTAATAACACTGGGAATTGAAGAGACCAATTGTTGTAGTTTTGCAAATTAAGTGTTTTCTTATTCCTGCTTGTTAGGGACATTCTTGCTTGTTTTTGCCCTAAAGTTCAGGGTCTTCATTACAGTGTTTTTGTTTCATAATGTACAAATTGTTTTCTGTAAGCGACTTAAGGTCTGAATAAGGTCTGAACTAGTCTTTTACTTTTACTAAGGAGTCATGCTATTGTAGTCAATACAGAATGTAGAATTGGCCTTGTCTTCCTGAAATAATCAAGGTATTCCAAGAAAATAATATGTTGTGTAGTTGACAGCATGTTGCCCCAAACCTTGTATATACCATTTAATATGAATGGTGCTTTCACAGATGTGTAAGTCATCCATGTCTTGTGCACTAATGCACCCCATGCCATCACTGATGCTGGCTTGGGTTGCAAGTACAGCACTGTCAAGGAATCAAATGGTAGTAGGAGAGAGAGGAGCTGGTTCCCTACCCTTCTCCAAAAGTTACATAGTGCAGTTTCTGCAATGCTGAGGCTGGAGGAACAATGACAGAGGCTCTGTTCTCACATGCATCACAATGATTTTGAAGTTGTAACTCTAAGGTGAAAATTCTTCCTAGTGTTCTTTTAAAACAAATTGGTTGGTCTCTCTCCACTTTAGCCCGGGGGATGCAGCATCTATAATATCCAATAAGAATTTCAAATTTTGATGTGTTGGACAACTGAACATTTTTCAGCTTTGCCTCAGTCCATCTCAAATGAGCCCAGAGAAGCTGGCAGCGTTTCTGGATCCTGTGCATATGGGTTCTTCTTTGCATTTGTGAGTTTTATCTTGTGTTTGCGGATGCAGCAATGAACTGTATTTACAGACAGTGGTTTTGGGAAGTATTTCTAGGCCCATGCATAGATTTCCACTTTGGAATTGTGTCTGTTTTTAATGCATTGACACCTTAGAGTCTGAAGTCTGAAAAAAAGTCTTATTTTTTTTTTCTTACAAATCTGGCACTTGCATTTTATGATTACACACCCATGCTATTATAACACAAGCAGATCGCATTTGGTGTGGCTGAAAAATATGTCATATACAGATAAGTTATAGATGTGCAAGTTGGCCATTCTATGGATACTAATACACACATATGTACATGACATATAGAGGCTGAATTATCTAAAATCCTTGTAAATACTCTTTTCAGAAAACTTGTTATTTAATTGTTGGGTTATACAATGTGATGAAAACATTTTCATGCATTTCAAGAGGACCTCACTTGTCACTTGTACAGGTCCTTATGCAGTGGTGGGCCTCAACTCATTTCACATACTGTCTCATCTTACTGAGTACTGATGATAAAGGGTAAAAGTTTGTGTTGCTGTTATCCGACTCTTGTACAGTATTGTATAATCACAAGCTACTTGCTAACACTGAGCAGGCTTTGCTTTTCCACTCAGCTCTAACAATCCCGTCTCTATTGTGTTCATCAGTGCATGCTGCCATATAAATCACAAAGCTGTACACATGCTCTTTGCCCATGGATGATTACATGCAGAGCCAGTTCTAGAAGGACCTCAGGTGTTTATTTTTTCACACTGATGCTCATGATGCCACTGCAAGCCTGCAGATTCACACATTCTCAGATACTGCATTTTACAGAATGTTATAATTAACGTTTGGAACAGTGCTGTAACTGTTTGTTGTTTGTTGCATAGACTAGGTGCTGTACTATTGTACATTATTAAATTAAAATAAAGTGTTCCTGACTGGGTCACACCTAACTAAGAAAAATAATTCTTTAAAATGTCATTCAGTTAAAGGATATTTAGTGAAACAAACATGTCATCATTTTACTCATGGATAGTATTGGGATGGGATGCTCAGTAGTTGCAATACCTCGCTCAAAGACAAGTATCCACTATAGAGATATAACACCCTCTGGCATAAAGCTGTGGTGCAGTTTTACTCTTGTCTCTGGAATGATGGAGCATCATTCAATACTTTTGGCAAGAGCTGGGGTCCCTTCTGTGATCCAGAAATAATCAGTCAGTATCAGTGCCTTAATGCAATAAAATCACCAACACTTTCCTAAAAGTGGGTGTCTCTGCAACACAGGGTAGGAACCATACTTATTACTACCCTTGGTTTAAGAAGAAATATTAGAGGTAGTATAAGTTTCATTATGCAGAGAAGTGGGTCCATAGAGATAGCAACGCAGCGGTGTTTCAGATGTATTGACTGTGGCTGGCGCACAGTGTATTTGTCACTGTAATGAGCAGCTACTGCTCCGGAACATGCCTCATTTCAACAGTGTCAGTGTTCACAGGAAGAATGAACAGATCTGAATGACTGCACACTTCTCTGTCATCCGTCACACACATGCCAGCCTAACTGGCCAAACTAGCATTCACATTATCCAGCCTATCACAGGGATGCTAGATTATTCGGGAGCTTTCCATACAGGCAACTTCACAGAAGAGTTAATGGTTTGCAGTTCTGTTCTACTCTGTCTGCGCAGACAGCAGGTGATACCATCTGAGACCTGCTGTGCAATAGAGAAATGGAGTTCAGCTCACAGAAGGATGTAGATGCAGCAAATGAGAACAAAAATTCAGGTGAAGCCTTTTTGTACGTTCTGACTCACAGCTGGCACTGAATAATTTCTAGAGGTTTGTGAAAGCTGTGATTTTTAGAGTCAGATTGTCAGTGAGGCTTCATTTAAAATTTTAAACATTATTTCCAAGCACATCTATAGAGTGTTATCAACAGTTAGTTTGTCAAAAAGTGTCAGGCCATGAATGAAAAACTTTTGGCTCTTTGAGGAAGCCATTTAAATATTGATGTTTATAAAGAACCATTTATGGATAATGAGATGTGTGGATGTGAAAGACTGTTAAAGAATGCCCATGCATTACAAAGTTAAGGGTTCATTTACAGTACATATCAACTACAACTGTATATTTAGATGAATAACCATGACCTTGGAACCATTATTAAAGGAGGTACAGGCTGTTGCAGAATAAATGGTAAAAGTAGCTCAAGAATAAATCAATTTATGCAAGTTTTACGTCTTAATTTTTCATTTTTCTTTTTCTCTGGATGTTCACATTTGTGCCAGAGCATTGCCTGAGAGAAAATTGTGATACAAACATAGGTTCTCTTCATCAGCTGAAGGAAGTGGGTGTTGCTTCTTGGAGGGTAGAGTGTGTGTGGGTGTAGAGACATCTCTTGCGCTGAAATCCGAGATCACTTTCCCCACAGATGCAATTTTGATCTCTCCCTGATTGCATTTTCTGCTCATCACACCATTGCCTTGGCCTAAGGAAGGCAGCATAAGTGAGAAAGATCAGATGAGCGATGCTGTCATGGATATATGGCCTAGCTTTTATCACATTTATCACTCCTGCACTTTATATAGTGAAAGAAGGTTCTGAGTGGAGGGGGAGAGATACTGACTCTCTGAAAAGTCATATGCAAAGTGAACTGAAATATCACTTGTAGCTTGCTGACATGTGGGTGAATTGTGTGGGCATATGTTACCAGAAAATAGGTAAACCATCACGGCATTAAAGTTAAATATGGTATACATGTGCTGCAGTTACCATGGTTACAAAGCACTATTAAAGTTCACCATAGGTCATGGTTAAAAATGTAATAACTGTGGTTACCAAGAAGTGCCATGATGTTTTAAAGGGTATTTGTAGGATTGTAAGTTAACTTAGACATTAAATATGAGGTACTCAAAATTGTGACAATGTGAACCTGTGAGAACTGTAGTTATCATTAATATACTATATGCCTTAGCTATATAGATATTCATGAAGTGTGCTGATAGAGGATTATAGCCAGTCTGTTTATGGGTTAAGGACAATGAACTTCTTTCCTTATTTTTTTCATTTGAACATTTTCAATTTTGCTCCATCCTTCTCAGCTATCTTTAGTTCCTCTTTAACTCCTCGCCTTTACAGCAACACTTCTGATGGACTTTCGAAGACCCACAATGATTTTCAGTCGAAAGCATATCTGAAAATGAGCTAGGCTGCAGAAGAAACTTCAATTATTCAATTACTCATACTTCATTTGTATATTCTGGGGTCACTGTTTTGTTGAACTGTCTTTTTTTTCAGTTTTTGATGGTGTAATGATGTGAGTAGCAGTCCAATATCATTATGTTAACACAGGCATGTGTCTATCTCCAAAGAAGTCAAGCTAAATGACTGCTATAGATTTCTGTTATTGCTTTAGCTAAACAAAATATACTACTACATATATTTATTATATTTACATGACCTCATGTAGAATATTTCATATACACTGTGAATTGGTCTGTGGGTGGGGGTGGGGGTGGGGGGGGTTAATCGCCTTCTAGCTTCTGAAGAATGTTCTACTTTATATGCAGCACACAGTATGTTCAACTATAAAGTCTGTTTCAATCAGCTTCAGAGATTAACACTCTCTTCTTTTCTAATCAATGAATCAATCCTACAATGAGATACATTCTTGCAAACACACGCACACACACAGACCCAGTCACTCACTCACACACACCGCCTCAGGCATTATGTCACACAGGACCCCAGATGTTACCCTTCCACCCCAGTGTGAGGACTACAGCACTGAATGCTCTATTCTTCCATAATCTAGCCCTGAAGGCATTGTAGCGCATTGTATCTACAGTTCCATCAGTTCCGCTGTCATTTTTCAGTTCAATGCAAAACAAAAACACAAGACTTGACAATCAAGCAGTCCTTTACAGCTTAATTCTATTCTTAACCAGAATGTCATCAGTGATTCAGCTGTGTAATTCACTAATATGTGCCATGTGTCAATCATCATTATTAACGGTGAAACACCACCAGCTTAAACATTCACTGCTCTCTGAAAGGGATTGGCTCCATATTTTGACAGGCACGACCATCCTACTACATTTTCATCACAGATTTGAATATCCTTTGAGGGTTATTGAATATCAGAGGTCAGCTGTAATGATTCCATCACCTTTTTCATGCAAGTGGTCTCCTACAACTTTAGTGTGACTGCATTCAGCCTAAACACTTATTAGTACAGGGATGGTGTGAAAAAAACCCCAAAACATACAAACTTTCATTTACACTGTGAAAATTATGTGCTGAATGCATCAACATAAACACTCCACAAAGACTTAGAATAAAGACCTCAGCTGGGAATGTTTGATTTTTTCCTGTAAAGTTCCTCTTTTTCGGAGAACATTATGCATCAGTGCAGGAATTAATATAATATCTGGATGTTTTAATTTTGAGGCTTATAAACACTGTAAGGAATTTGAATACGTTTTTGTTTGTAATGCGCATGCAACAGAAATCACATAAAGGTCAGTACATTTTGTTTCCAGACTAAAGGCCTCATAACCTTTTAAAATGCTATGCACAGTATGCTCTGGCAATTTGTTCATGCTGATGATTTAAATGAGATTGCCATGGCGCTAAATTTGCCAGCTTCCTGCTGGAAGCAAGGTGAGATGCAATTCATGACTCTCGAGTGACAGTGTCAGTACACACACACAGACAAATGGAAAATATCACTTACATATGCCACATTTTCTGCCCAGCTGCTTTCATTTTCCATCAGTTGAACGTGGCTCTCTTAAATAACCCTAGTGAACATAAGGAGGTTTGCCTATTATTAATTACTACATAATGGAACAATGCAAAGTTTCTCAGCCTTAACCTTAAACTTGATGTTCTAGTCCTCCACTTGTGAGTGAACAAAATAGTAATTGCAGAAATATTCCTTATAATAAGAATATTGTGCCTGATTTCTGGGAAAATCTAGCCCGTTAACTTAAACTGTTGATTTAAGCATTCTTAAACACCCCATAATTGTTCTTAAAATGCGTGCCTTTATTAATTCCAGTGATAAATTGCTGGACCTTAAGGTGGAAGGTGTTAAAACCCCTGGGATAAAAGATCAGATTTGTATGTCTGTGAATGCACCAAATCAAAGTCTCTCTTAAACTTAGAACTACACCCTGAATGTATCAGGACTCAAAAGAAATCTCACGCTGTGACATTACGTCCAATATACTGCTGTTGGTCTTGCAATGGATTGCATCATGACCAGGAGGCTGGGCCCACCTGCGTTACATGCAAATGAAAAAGCAGGAACACCTGTGTGCTTTGAGATGCTCATAGTCAGTGGTAAGCCTGTGGTATGCATTATGATCACCTGAAATTTAGCAACACTGTGTTTGTATACAAAGCATGTCTAGTCTGTTTCCCCCCCCTTCCATATTCAGTGTATGGGTGTAAATTAACATGACAGCATTAAACCTCCACATGCTCCCTGAGGATTAGCGGATTATGTCTTTAGGATATAGTGGCCTCTGCTGGTCAAAACGATACGTGCACATTTATATAAAGCATAAAAATAATATGAAATAAATGTAAATGAAATTGAAAATGGGATACTTCTAAAAGGTGTGCAGGTTTTTCTCTAGCAGACTGTAGTTTTAAAGATCTTAAAAAATCCAAATAATGGACTCAGGAGAAGGTCACAACAAATTTATTCTCAGTCTGTAAAACCCATCGACTCTTTGTGCTATACTTTATAGTGTAAGAGTAAGTGCAATATATAATGCATTGATATACTATGTGAGGAATAATTTTGTTTCATTTGTGATTCAAATTTACTGATAAAACAAGTATTCATGCTTAACCTTTTAGTCATCAATAAATCTGTGTGTGTGTGTATGCTAGTGTAAAACTGAAGGAATCCCATGCTTGTCTTTTTTTGTTTAGTGTACGATAGAAATGTGAGTTAGCTAGGTCTCTTGCAAGAGCTAGAAAGGTGAAAGCTGGGACAGGCTTCCTCTAAGACATGTGAAGCATTGCTAACACAACTTTGTTGGACATCTGGACACGTCTGTGTTGTGGTGTGATGTTTGTTGGAATGATGGAGCTCAAGTTAAAGCCAGTTAGTGTGAATATTCACACTAACTGAATAGACTGGTTCGATTCCAGCCCCGGGTGACTGTCTGAGAGGAGTTGGTGTGTTCTCCCCGTGTCCGCGTGGGTTTCCTCCGGGTGCTCCGGTTTCCTCCCACAGTCCAAAAAGCACACGTTGCAGGTGGATTGGCGACTCGAAAGTGTCCGTAGGTGTGAGTGTGTGAGTGAATGTGTGTGTGTCTGTGTTGCCCTGTGAAGGACTGGCGTCCCCTCCAGGGTGTATTCCTGCCTTGCGCCCGATGATTCCAGGTAGGCTCTGGACCCCCCGCGACCCTAAATTGGATAAGCGGTTACAGATAATGGATGGATGGATGGACTGAATATACTTCTATTCAGGCATTTTCTGTGTTTTCTGCAGAAATTTGATTTTATATGTCTGATTTTTCCATTATTATTATTTGCTTTAGTTTGTTGAAAATAATAGGAGAATGTGTTCGGTGACTGCTGTTTTATACATGGCCCGAGGCGTAATGAAAACTATTAAATTATTATAAGGGAGAGGACTTCTTTAATTCCTTGAAGAATGTATATGAAATGATTCTAACAACAAATGGTATTCTTCTAAAGCCAAATAATCCCTAACTGTTTGTACTTGATCTCTGAACAAAGTTTAAATGACTGTGTAAACAACTTACCACACATTTTCTTCCATTCCGTCAACATCCTTTATGTACTCTGACTCTCATCCATGGACTGAATTCATCACATTGTGAGGTACAGAGAGCATCTCAATCAGCTGATCAGTGCTACTGACTCTGCATCACACAAGCTGCTGTCTCCTGCTCAGTTGCCTGGGTAACTGTGAGGGATGAAAAGAGCAAAGAAAGGCAGGGATCTGAAGTCTCACGGCAATTAGTCTGCGGCCACAAAATCACCAGTGTTTACTGGCTCCGATTTGATTTTAAGAAGGATAGTTCTTAGCGGGACTTCCAGCTGAGTCACAGCCTAATAACTGTAACACTCAGAAGTTTTAACTACGGAATAAAATTAGCTCATAAAAGATGCATGCAGAGATTTGACCATGCAATCTCAAATCTCAATTTATATAGGAGTCCATATTGTCCTAAGAGGATATTCTTTTGCTAATAAATGGGAAAGAAGTGGCTTTTATACAAACAGAGAAAAGAAGTGCAAAAGTAGAGAGAGAAAAAATGGAGCTAAATTAAACGTGATAAAGGTGGAGTACATAACTGTTATTTTCCATAAATGTACAGTTTACTCTATAAAACGTCTGTATACATTGCTAACGTTAAAATCATTTGAAAATCATGAAATTTGTATGGCCTTTCTATTTATTATTCTTTGAGTTCACATTATGTTTTCAGATTGTGGTTTTAATAAAACAAAAGATTGTATAACTGTAAGAAGGAAATGACCCAACTAAGATTCTCTTCTGGTCGGTGGAACATTTGACCATCCCGTCTCATCTTATGCTGGGAAACGATTTTCCAAGTGTGTTGTCATCACTTGCCTGTCAGTCGAGCAGCTATGACCGTGACACAGCACAAACAGAACATGATTCAAGTTTTGCAGGTTCCTTCTCATCTTTCATGGAGCCATCTTATGCATGTTCAGGTCACCGATTGACCCCTAAGACTGGGCTTTAACTAGAACTGTTCATTCCCTTTCTTCAGACTGTTCTTTATTAACTCAAGATTAACATACTCATAATAGACACTCATTATATGTACACTCATTATAACCCTATAGCTCTTCGTTCGTACTGGTCACTGTTCATAAACAGCCATTTGCATTTGTGTTACACAGTGTCGACCAGATTAG
Source organism: Hoplias malabaricus (assembly GCF_029633855.1). Classification (NCBI taxonomy): domain Eukaryota; kingdom Metazoa; phylum Chordata; class Actinopteri; order Characiformes; family Erythrinidae; genus Hoplias; species Hoplias malabaricus. Next base: position 8,130,559 of record NC_089816.1, read on the forward strand.
GATGGGTTCCCCTTTGAGTCTTGTGAAGACGGCTTTTCAGAAAGATTTGGCAATCACTGGTGTTTTTAGATTATAAATAGCTTAAGTTGACTTGCAGGCATGGTGACCCTTGGTTTCTTTCACCAACACTATAAATAAAGAAGTTATTGATATTAGGGTGACCAGATCTGAGATGATGAAAAAGAGGACACGTCTCGGGGATTTCTTTTTTAATTCATCCGAGAACTTACATTTACGTTTAGCTGCTGGAGATGAGGGTGGGTACATGAACTTTGCCTGACGTAAACAAGGATTATTGACGTGCAGACTGACCAATTAAATGTTTACAGGGAAGGTGATCGACCAATAAGAGTAGCTCTAGAGTCAGACCTTCCAATCAGAAGATTTTAGGCTACTTCACCACGCCCCCTTCTCACTCAAGCGAACCAATCGGAGTAGGGGAGGGCGGGACTAGTTTGTGAACGCAACGCTTCTCCAAATTGTATGTAAACTCTAGAAAAACTAAATCCCGGACGTTTGTGAAATTCCGCTCGGACATTTTTTTAAGTCTAAAAAAGAGGACATGTCCGGGTAAAAGAGGACGTCTGGTCACCCTATTGATATATTTCATTTTATATTGTTTACTAAAACAACTTTATAATTGAAGCAGCTGGAAATCCACTTCATGAACTGTCCACCAGCTTTTACTTAGATGTGCATTTTTGATTGATAGGTTTCTGTTCTTTACTAAGTACAAGGAAACTTTGGCATTACAGAACCCCATCGTACTGATGAAGCAAATATTGCAATCTTAGTTGAAAAATGTAGGATGTAATTCTGTAGTTAGTTCCAGTAAATAACAAAGCTGTTCTGAGTTATTGTGAATAATGTTTGTGGGGTTTTGAGCGCTTACTGCACAGCGTGTGTTCAGATTTTTGAGAAATGAGGTCTGGTTGATGTCTGGATTGTAGCCAGTTGGTTTCTAGGCCTAGATACATAACAACACATGTATATGAAAACCAGAGCGCCATCTACAGGCAGCAGAGGAGCATATGTGTGTGGAGAAGGAGAGCTGGCTACAGTTGAGGTGTGTGTGGGTGTTCCACAGGCATCTACAGTCACACTGATTTGGGTCAGGGGTTTGGGGGTGTGATTATGGAACACCACATGGAATTATGGAAATGAAAATTAATGTGTCAAGCTAAAAGACATGCACTGATTCAATTGAGAGAGAGAGAGAGAGAGGGAGAGAGAGAGAGAGAGAGAGAGAGAGAGGGAGAGAGAGAGAGAGAGAAAGAGAGAGAGCGCGAGCGAGAGAGAGGGGCCTAAAACATGCTGCATAATTGCATAGTACCGAAAGGATTTTTCCATCATTTTTAATGCTTCATAAGGCCTCTTATTAAAATAGTGCTTAAGGTCTGAATGTCAAAAAAATTGTTATAGTCTTAATGAACTGCATAAAATGTTTCATTCTGTCCTATTAATACTTAACCAGCTTCCTCTCTCATTAGATGTGGGCAGTGTAACTCATTATCGCTCCCCATTTGGCTAATGACTAAATGACTCGTAATTGCACCTGGAGTTGAATTGTTCTTGCCAACAATAATTAAAATTAATTGAGACATAGTATGCATATATAACTGCAGTGAATAGAACTGCTCAATCCCCTCCACCAACAACCATTTAGGTTTTCTAAATAAGTATATTCCAGATTCATTGCAATATCAGGGTCTACAGATCTGTCAACGTCTCATTAACCGAGAGGTGCAGAAAGGGTAAAATCGGGTGTCAAAAGCGAGCGAGGATGGCAGCAAAAAAGAAGGTGGACATGAGCTATTTTTTAAAGAATTGTTTAAGTCACTTAAAAGTCAAGTTCGCTAATGAAATGAGTCAATCATAATAACGTTAATAGCAATGCTAAGCTTTGGCACACAGCACACAGCAGGTAAAATCATCTTTGTTGATTTTGTGAAGATTATGCAGTGGTATATATACTTTTATTATTGCTGATATATGAGACCTGTTTCATTTGCATTATGGTGGAAGTAAACTGAAGTCTAAACTACTTCTTTATTGGTCATTAGTTTAACATTATTTTTACCATTTATATAAATTGTGAATTAAATTATGAATTGTTGTTTAGTAGTTTAAAAGCACATATAATAGCCAATGTATTATATAATGTATGTCAAAAAGGTAGATACTGTCCCAACCAATGTCAAGAGCAAATCTACGCCCTTGATCTGACACAATGATTGAGCTCCTGAAGGCCGAAACAACAGCAGAGATAATTTCTCAGAATCTACTATGATATCACACTGTAAATAAAGAAGCCGTTCAAGAATTTAACCATTTTGTTTTTAAGCAACAATTGTTTTGAATACAGTTCAGTTCAAAACCATGATGCATTAAATAAAGACAATATGTAATATAGGTATATAATTCCCTCATGTCTTTTTGCTTCCATGTGTTTTCTGCTTTCTTTTGGTCTTTGTTTCCACCCAACGCTTCTCATTTCTCAGTTTGGTTTTATGGTTTGTCAGTGTTTAAATTTACGTTCAGTTTTGGTTTGTTCTACTTTGTATTTCAGGTGTTTTTTTTTTTTTCAGAAAATATATATTTTTTTTGTATTCATGACAATAGATTTCTGGTTATAAGCCTCATATATAAGGCATCAGCATAAGGTTATAAGGCATCATATTCTCATTTTTTCTAAGTTTACTATATGAATTTAAAAGTATTAATTTTGCTTTGTAGTGACTTCCTTGTGGTCAAACATTTTTAATAGAACCATTGGATTCAAAACAAACAAACAAATAAAAAACAAATACTCTATGTGTGACCTTGTCATTATTATTCTGAGGATTTCTCTACAATTTCAATTGCTAATTTACCCCAGAGTGGTTTCCAAGGAGATAGTTAATATGGTCCTCCTGTCACAAGTCTCCGGTCATATGGCCCATTGCCTCACATTATTAATAGACTATTTGCATTCAGAGCTACACACACACACACACACATACATGGCCTACACACCGACTAACAAAGTTTTCTTTGAACTGTGGGGACATTACACAATATAGACCCACCCCAATCTTAATTATAACTACTATTCTTGTACACTAGCCTAACATGTTGCTATCTTAACTTTTAGTGATGTGAAGGAAGATTGATCACTAAAATGTGACTGTATAAATGTTCTTGGTACACACACACACACACACACACACACACACACACAAACACTCAATACACCAGCAAGATTCTCAGTCATCTTGAGTGTTTGGGTTTGTCCATTGAGCCATGTAGTATCTCTCTCTTTCTTATCTTCTCTCTTTTTTCTTTCTCTCAATCACTTTCGCTCTGTGTAAATCTTTTGAGTAGCATGATTTTTCCTATAATGTCTAAAAACAAGAGCAGCATTTTTTTCCGCATGTTTATTCATTCATTCATTGTCTGTAAACGCTCATCCAGTTCAGGGTCGCAGTGGGTCTGGATTGTACCTGGAATCACTGGGTGCAAGGTGGAAATGCACCTTGGAGGGGGCGCCAGTCCTTCGCAGGGCAGCACACACTCACAAATTATCTCACACTCTCACACCTACGAACACTTTTGAGCTGCCAATCTACACACCAGGAGGAACCCCACATGGACATGGGGAGAACATGACAAACTTCTCAGAGTTATTCACAGCAGGGCTCAAACCCACAACCTCAGGTCCCTGGAGCTGTGTCACACTACCTGCTGCACCTCTGTGCCACCAGTTTTTTCTTTTTTATTATCATATTATGCACAAAAATAATATTTAAAAAAAGCACAAAAATGGCCCTGATGACATGTATGACATATACATATGTTCCTCCTGAAATTTGTAGTTTTGATATTTTTGAGGGTAAAGCAGTACCCTGTCAGTTTTGGGGCAAAAATATTGAGACAAATGCCTACCGGGCCGGCCTAGAAGAGACATTTTTGCTTACTGACTGACTGACTCCTAATATTGAAATGTGCATGTGTGAGTACGAAATTTAAGTTCAGCTGTTTTTCACATTCCAGTTCGTGAACTAAATTTGGAAGCATTCGGCGTGTTTTCACTGACATAAACTGATTTGTGAACCAGAAAAATTTGTTCCCAGCTGGAATCAAAGAACAGCAGGTTCTTCAGCGTGAACAGAGGCTGAATAATAAGAAATAAAACAGGAACATACTCCGTTTGTGTGTGTGTATCTGGTGCATAGGCTAGAGCCCTGGCTCTGCATTGGTTAGCTCAGCAGAATGGCTCAGAACAACATTAACGCATGTATTATATCTCACAGAGAGAGGAGGACTGCTGAATTTGTCTTATTTCATGAGAGTGTGTGTCTTTGTGTTGGGAGACATTTTGTGGCATTAGTGTGTTTATAAAACTCCATATAGCTGCACACAGCCACATTAAACTTCACGTTTTACTCTAACCAGTTACATTCAATAAATAAGTAATTATTATAGTAGTAGTAGTATAGTAACTCTTAAAATCAACAAAGCGTTCTTGATCTTCTTTGTTCTTTGGTGGCAGATCATCTAGTATTTATCTTTAAATAAAATAAACAAGAAAAACACCAGTGTTATATATTACGAACCAAACTTTTTTTCATTTCTGCATTTACCAGCCCTCCATATTTTCTGTACAACACACTCACATAATAAAAAGCACACGTAAACTGTTGGAAACTGGCTGTTGGGCTAATGGCGGTCCAGCAAAACTAGGCTTGTTGTGCAAGCATAGAAATAAATATACATGCCTGAGCTATGCTTGTTCTGGAAGTGCATGTATGGGGATGTTTCCTCTATGTTCAGTGTTTGTATTAGTTCACAGCTTACATTATTCATACCTTCTGTAGTGTTCACAAATATAAAACCTTAAGTTAATTTGAATTTAAATAAAATTTACAAAAAAAAACAACAAAAAAACAAAAAAACAAAAAACCCACAATCAAACAAACAAAAAATCTTACATGCCATATATTCTTTACAGAAATTATTTTAAATATGGCCTCCTCAATGTGGAGGACCACTTCTATAAAGGATGAACTGGTAAAATCAGGGAGTGTGAAGAAATGAAATGAAACATTTCTAAAACACTTAAGAGCTGCATTTTGTGTTCATAACAGCCGTAATGATATATCCACATGAGAAATCTCTATTCATTTAGGAAAGTTAATGAACAAGAACACTGCTTGAGAAGAACTACAATTTTAAAGCACTCTCTCAATGTGTTATAAATGTGTAGTGCTTGACTAATTATGGCACATTAGTATTGCATATCTATTAAAATAATTGAGTGAAAGAAAAGAAAAGTTAAAATTAGCCCATTGTTTTTTACAGGGCAAGGCAATTAATTCTATCTAACTGCTGAGTCACTTCCCACAGAAAATGGAGACAGAGAGGCAGGAAATAATTTATGGTTTTTTTCATACACTAGATCTTCCCTGGACCAGCAGAAAACTACCGGCTCTTTTTTTTTTTTAAGAAATTACTTGAAATTGCTTTCCTTGAGTTGTCCATTCAAAACTGCCAGCAGTGGCCGTTAACAGCTATTAATGTTAAATCTTTTCACAGAAGGGCTAGTTTTAGAGAAGGTTATTAAATGAAAAGTGGTCTGAAGTGCTGGTACAGTAGAATGCACTGATGAACTGACTGTCTTTAGTTGTACACTGACATCAACGATACTGGCACCAATTAACTGTGGAACTGAGAGTGACAAATAGAAATAAGTCAGTAAATCCCGTTAATATTTATGACATTTGACATATGTTCTTGTCCTGAGTAACTTATATTTTATGCTAGTATAAGAAGCAAATGTCTTATTATGAAATGCCCAAGGATCATTATGGACATTAAGCAGTGTGGTTGCCTGGGTCAGGAATTGAACCTCATACTCCCTACATGAAGAGAAGTGTTTTCCACTAATCTATACCAATGGATACATGGGACAAGGCAGTAAACCAATATTGGCTGGCTGTTGTCTTCGGGGCATATTGTAGCACTAAATTAAACAGACATGTTTCTTTAGTGAAAATCATGGCATGGGTTTAGAAACACTTCCAAAAAGCACTGTCTATGAAACTCAGAAAAAACTAAACCATATATAAATAGTATGCAGACACACTGTGCCTTATCTGGGCCCAAGCTTACTTAAAATGGACTGACAATGTGACAAAGTTTGTTGTGGTCTAATGAATCAAATGTTGAAGTTCCTTTTGTTGAAATTATGAATGCCACATCCTCTGTGCTATGGAAGAGAGCTTTTAATAAGTGCACAATTAAAAATCCAGCATCCATGATGATATGGTTTTGGAGCAACATGCTGCCATCTAGCCAACATCTTTTTTTTCTGAGAAGGAATTCATTATCTGTAACCGCTTATCTAGTTCAGGGTCATGGTGGGTCCAGAGTCTACCTGGAATCATTGGGCATAAGGTGGGAATACACCCAGGGCAACACACACACTCACGGATGCTTTTGAGTCACCAATCCACCTGCCAACATGTTTTTGGACTGTGGGAAGAAACCGGAGCACCCGGAGGAAACCCACGCGGACACAGGGCGAACACACCACACTCCTCACAGACAGACACCTGGAGCGGGACTGTGACACTACCTGCTGCGCCACCGTGCCTCCCCTGGGAAGGAAATGTTTATTTCAATAAGACCATGCCAGTTCATGTTCTGCATGTATTACCTCAGCATGGCTCATGAGTAGTTGAGCAGATGAAATCTACTATGAAGCAATCATGGGAAAACATTTCAATTTCAAAGCTACAACAGTTGGTCTCCTGGTCTCCTCAGTTCCCAAATGTTCAAATTTAAAATGGACAAATATTTTCAATCACATATAGGGTTTAAATGATTTGAACATAACAGCATCTGAACATTTTTTGGAAATGGGGTATATATTTCTAAAAAATGTAATTATTTTAAAAGAAATGTAACATTGCATTCATACTAAAATTCCTTCCATAACCATCAACCACCACCTCACCCATCTTTTCAAACAAGTAGATTTTTTTTGTAATTATATTTTTATTTCAATCATGATATTTTAAATTCTTCATACCAAAATTGTATTATAGATTCAAAGACTTTCCATGGCCGATGTGCATGTTTATTATAACGATTGCACTCTGTATTTGGCTGTGATGACCTCAGCTTTAGAAACCAGGAGGTCCCTGTGATGTTTCTAAGGTGATTACCTAGCATAGGGCAATAGTAAACCATATTCATTTGACTACAAAACACAAAGTGTATATGATTTAATTTTCGTTGTTTTCTTTTTTCTTACAAAGACATTCGATCATTGATATAATTATATACAGGAAGCTGTTTGATTATTCTTCTAGATTGTGTATTGACCTCACATATAGGGTCAATGCGTCCATATGAAAATGGTTAAGCCCAGCACATTTTTGCATTCTTCTGTTTGTTTATTCTTCTTCTGTTTATTCTTCCTCCTCTTTGGGTGCAGTCCAGTGGGAGATTATGAATATTTGTTCTTCTCGTGGAGAGCTAAACACACTCAGCAGGGTGCACTAAACATGTTTTCTGTCTTGCCGGTGCCTGTTTGCTGAAAGAAAGGCCCTTTCTCTCCTTAGTTTTCCAGTGGCAGTGGTGGAACTACAATAGAAGCTGTCAACAAGCCTGGACAGACTTCTACAATTTAATCAGCTGTAAAAAGAACAGAATTCACAGGGCAGTAATATTTATGTTGGGAAAAGAAATGAAAGGAAAAAAGAGAAAAAGGATGAAGGCTGTTAAAAATAAATAAAAACAACAGCAAGCTGGTTTTCACTGATTAGTGGCTAGTATAAACATACATATCTGTTCATTTTGATGAGATAACATCGTGCTTCTTGAACTATAAAAATTGAAACCCACCTGTTTAGGATTAGTTCTTCTCTGTGGCTAAAGTGCAAAGTTAGCGAAATACTATGAAGCCATAAACATTGAAATACAGTTCACTCAAATCAAGTTCAGCTCACTCAAATCAAGACATTCCCAACATTCTTCAGTCAAGTGCAACTACTACAAGCTAAAAAGAAACCATATGTAAATAATATGAACAAACACTGCCTTCTCTGGGCCCAAGCTTATTTAAAATGGACTGAAAATGTGGCAAAGTGTGTTGTGGTGTAATTATTAATCAAATATTGTAATTCCTTTTTTAAAATCATGGATGCCACATCCTTCATGATACGGAAGAGTGCAGCTATCCAGCTTTTCATAAGTGCACAATTCCAAAGCCAATGTGTGCAAGTGCACCTACTACAAGCTACAATTGAAGGCTGGGAAAATCCACAAAATATAACACAGCTATACTTGGTGTAGATGTGTCCCGACACATTTTTGTAAATGCTGGGACATAACCGTGTTATTGTGCCACTTCTCATATAGTCACGCAATTGAAAGTTCAATCCTTGTGGCATAATTGGGCTCCCTCTATGGGTAAGATGCCCTTCTCTCTCTCCCTCCCACTCTCCGGTCTCTGTTAACAAGCATATGAGCTGTCCAGTGATGTTACATTATTTGCAGATTTGGGGATAATTTCACACATTGCACATCACAATATTGGATCATGGCAAGGACCAATTATGTTTTAATTTCTGGCAGATAGGCAAAAATTATTCAAAGCTTTGGTACATGCCACAAACATCTACTGAATGTAATCCATGTATTTATGAATAACAGCTCTCTAAATTTTCTTTGAAAATGAGTTGCAGTTGATCAGAGCTCTGTGTTAAGCACTGATAAAAATCCTTGGTACAGTCCAAAGACGTTTGGCTAAAGTAATATATTGTCAAATTCTACACCCCAATTAAACACCTAGAACAGCAGCCAACTGTCTGTCCTTGTCTAACCCTTATCTGCCACACTATCACTCTGATACACATTAACATCTGCTGCTGAGGAACAGAGGGAGGAAAAACCCAGGCTGAAGCTGGCAGGTTAATGAGGGTTTAATGGGGGTGTGTCTGTGTGTTTTTGAGAGATGATTGTGTAGGCATGAAGTCAATTTCACACTCAAGTGCACTTCTGGGGAAGCACTGATACCCTTGTCCGTAATGTGCACAAAAATGCGATTGTGCACATTATAGTAGTAAACTATACTATAGATAGTAAAAGGAAAGAGAGATGGAAATAGATTAGAGATAGAACACATATACAAACAGAAGTGTGGGAGAAAGAATGAGAAGACTGAGAAATACAGGAGAGAAGGAGAGATGGAAATAGAATATAGAGTGAATAAAGAGACAGAACAAAGAAAGTGGGAGAAAGAGAACATGAGAAAGAGGCAGGCAAAATAACAAGGCAAATGAAGAGACGGTCCTTCCGCAGGGGCAGAGGGAGAGAGAGGTAATAAGCCTCCTGGTGCCTTGTATAAGTGACACTTACCCAGTAGAGGTAAGCATCTTAAACGCTGGGCCATACCCCCAGGGATCCTATGTTACTAAATACCAACTAAGTGCTTAGTCTTTAGGCCAGCCACTCAAATAGAGCACCACACAAGGGGGGAGACACACAACAGAAAAGTAACAGAGACGCCACTAAAAGACTTGCAGCTTTCTTTTCTCTTTGCTCCTCTCACTGATGAAAATAAAAGGCTGAATGTTCCTCTATATCATGCCTTCATTCACTGGAGTCAGTTTGGGTTGAAATCAGCAAAGGATTTCTTTTTTAGATTAATGGCTGTCCATGGGATACTGGTCTGTTTGTTAATGGCCTCGCTGATCGATAAAGACATAACTGGAAGGGTGAAGCAAGGAGGAGAGGTGGAGAACTGTAGGCCTGCTTTAAGCTAAACATCTTAATGTGGAAAGTGGTTGTAGCAGGTCTAGAGTGCAAGGGAACTAGCAGAGAGAGACAGATGTGATGCTGTACACCTGTGCACGCTGGCCTCCTTCTAGGTCCAACTCATGCCATGTCTCACAGAACCAGGGATATGACCTGGTGATCCTTCTGGTGAACTTTCTGTAAACATTTGGCCAGCTGAGCCAGTTTTTGGCTGTTGTAGTGGCAATATAGCAAATGTACACAGGCATTTGAGTCGTCAGAGAGAGAGAAAGAGAGAAATCTAGATAATGTGAATCATTTAAATCAGTCCACTACTGACAGTCACTGGGGTATCTTAAAACTTTGTTAATAAAATCCTTTAACATTCAGTGTTCAACCTCATTAAGCACTCTGTCATAATGCCCATCCTAAATGTGTCCAGCTACTCAGACATTATCTGAAAAAATACGAAGGTGTAAATAAGATAGCATATTAAGTTTCAGCATTCCATGGATAATGATGATTCTGAGTTTATAGTGCATAATGTATGCTGGATGTTCATAGAGTGATAATGATATTCACATATTCATTCATAATGCCATTTGTCATTCAGTCAATACAACAGACTTCCAATGAACTTATGCTGAATGTAAAATAAATAAATTAATAAATAAACAAACAAATAAATAAATAAATAAATAAAAACCAGTATCCATTCACTCATTAAGAAATGATCTACAATAGTTGACTTGATGCAGATTACTGCAGGATAACTCAGTGTAGTTTCTTAAAATGAGTTTTCCTATGCAAAATGCAAAGCAATGAACAGAAAAGAAACTTCATAATCAAATAATCAGATCATAATAAAAAAATCACTGTACTTAAAGACAAAGTAAGATATCGATAGATTGATTTTACGTTACCCTTGTGTCAGAAAGAGACAAAAAAAAAAAAAAAAAAAATCAAACAAAACCAAAACAAACCATGCATACAGATCTCCTGCTGGTCAGCAGTCTACAGGGTGGTCCAGCTCTCAAGCTTTGCCCACACAGTGCAAACTCTCAACTGCTTATCATCACTTAGCAGACTCTCCATTGGCCGGCTTGTTTACGCATACATAAATACTATTCAAACTCAAAAAAACTGAAGGGGTTTAAAATGAGGTGTGCCCGAATACACATTATCTTCATTGGTAAATTGAGCGAGTCATCAGAAAACGTCTCTCTATAGAAAAATAGACTAAATGGCAATGATTTTTCATTTTCTATTTTCAATTTCACTGGCAATATCCCTGCAGCTGTGAGTTCTACAATTAATGTGCTTTGCAATTTATGACCACTTGGAGGGGGAAAAAAGGCGCCAAATGAATTTGAGATCTGGTCCAGTGAGAATGCTAGAGCTGTTTTGAATTCTATATCCACAAGCTCATTCTCAGAAAAGACTGGCTTCACCCATATGATCTGTTGAAAGGCTTTCCAGCTTGGCTGGTTGCTGTCCACTTGTCCTCTTTGTTTGAATATAAATTGCTTTGAAAATGCTTGATATCCTTTCAGAGATGTCCTCTTTATTTGCTGTTTGGCTTTGATGATGTTTTACGAAAGAAGATGCTAATCTGATGTGCTTAGCCTCCTCTGGTTTCCATGGTGTCTTTGGATAAGTACACAACCCAGTACACCATATTAAAAGCCCCAAAGGACACTGGGAATAGGATGCGTGCATACTTGTCTATCTTGCTGGTCCCTCCTGCTGCTGGAGCTGCTGCCTGACCACTGGGCGGGGCCTTGGTGTCCATTTTCTGAATGTTCTCCAACTTTGGCCCTAAAAGATGGTGAAGAGAGGCAGAATCACTGGACGTGCTGCCAGGTGATCGCCCAGGAACTGTAGGCGTGGAGGGAGGGGCAGGGGGCGTGGTCTTGGAAGTTGAAGCTTGGGCCACAGCATTGGATTGACTGGAGGATTTGGGGTTGAGCCGTGATTGGCTGGCAGAGCTGCTTGCTGCTGCAGAGCTGGAGGATAACTGGCTCGTCTGAAGCTGTTTGTTCACAGTAACAGCGCTCTTACTGGAAGACTCGGCTCTTTGGCTACCTTTGGAGTCGGGCTGAGACTGAGTCGCGGAGTTCATGCGTTTGCGTAGGTTGCCATTAGTGTCTGAGTTTTGCTGTGGGAGAAATGAAGAAACATGGTGTTTAACTTTGACTTGAACAACGGAGACATCATTAAAATATATTTTTCTCCTTTTTTCCCTTTCCCTCCCAGCAGGAGATGTTATTTTCAAACCTCATGAACTGCTCTTCTCAAAATGAGAGGCTCACATTTCTGAGAAATGAAATGAGATTTTTCACAGATCTTTGATTAACTTACAGTTCATTTATATCTATCTTATTTCTTTTAAATTTTCTGAAAATTTTAAACAAGTTATATACATTTTTTCTTTCTTCCAAACTGCATTCTCAGACAAACCTAACAATGTGAGCTTGCATTTGAAAAAGTGATCTTGAATGTCTAACTGAGTGTCAATGTATCACTCAATGAGTGAAAAATATTTCTATTTTTGAGATGTTACTAAATACAGAGTCTGATAAAGAGATGTTAAGTAAGACACATGGGGATAAAAGACTGCCTCTTATTCAGGTGCACATGTTTTTGCTTTAAACCACGCGTCTCTAGTGAGGCCTGAGCTCCAGGAGGAGAGATCCATAGGTCTATCTTTCATGCTAATGCATCAGTAAGAAGCTTTTTGTGTGTTTTACAGTGCTGTTAGTGGGAGTGAGGTGGAGGCGTATGGAACTGTACTGGATCTGAACAGCTTACATCACACTGCACACAGGGAGCTGGAGAGAAATGACTCCACATTACAGACTGTGTGTGTGTGAGTTGGTTTTTGTTCATTTTTAGGACAAACATTCTGACTTTGTAGGAAAACCAGATAAAACTCACATGTTGTGGAGTTTGGATCATGCCTAAGAAAGGTATTTTCTACACAGAGCTGGACGATACTGCCAAAATTTTGATCACAATATATTTCTTAATTTTGGTCAATACGATATCATTCCAACATTGATATGAACAATAAAAAAGCCACAGAAAAAAGCTGCCAAGAACTGAACCTGACCCTCCACTAGTACTCTCACTCTTTTTTTGGCTTAAGAATAAACAACCAGTTATATACAGAACAAAATGCAGTGTAAACAAGCAATTTTTATTTAAAAAACAATATATAAATAAACAGTTTTAACATAATTAACTTTGTGATCATCCCTCCAGCATCCAAGTCTGCATATGTCTGATTCTCTAACTGCTGGAGTCCTTTAGGTGGAGCAGAAGAAAAAGAAGCAAACACAGCTGTCTATTCAGCAGCGTACAGCTTTATGTCACCTTAAATGATGGAGTAGTTTTGTCCAGGCACCTGTAACTTCTTCACTGTTTAGGTGTTTAACGAAAACTAGTGTGATAGTGCGAATACAATGGCAGCATTTAACGTGGAACTGAAATTTTGTAATTTTTTAATGTGGAAAGAGTTACCTGGCTATATAAAATTGAAGTTATGTTATAACATAATTTTGGGAGTAGGACCATGCCCAACTCCTCCCCTAAGCCCGATATATACCCTGCAAACACACATCATTTCCGTGTCTGACAAACCTGCTCCCACCTCAACCCTATCTCCACTCTTTTCTCATATTCATCTATCCAACAGGGGGCGGGGGGAAGTGTTCACCTCCCATTTCAGCCTTTACGGGGGTGGTCTGTATTAGCAAATTAATTCATTGTCTGTAACTACTTATCCAGTTAAGGGTTGCGGTGGGTCTGAAGCCTACCCAGAATCATTGGGCGCAAGGCAGGAACAGCCTGGACTAGCAAATGTATAGTTTTAATAGGAAGTGTATTATTTAGTATTGATGGAATAGGTGTCCAGATTGGTTCCAATGCCAGTTTATGTTTTATTATTTTCCAATTGTTTAAACATTTCTTCATTAAAATGTTCAGAAATAAATCATATTAAAAATTGCTTGTGTTTTTAATTAGACAATCAACAAACCATAAGAGCATGCTTGTCCACACTTTTACACACAACTGCAATAAAGGAAACTTTTAGCCCTAACACAGACTCACAGTTGGAGGACATCTTTGGGTGTGTGTGTGTGTGTGTGTGTGAGAGAGAGAGAGAGAGAGAGAGAGAGAGAGAGAGAGAGAGAGAGAGAGAGAGAGAGAGAGAGAGAGAGAGAGGGTGTGTATTGATGTCTGAGCCACAGAGCGGAACTCTACTTTGTTTTTGTTTTTTTTAATACACAACATAAAGGCCTGCTATTAGAATTTACTGCTTTATTACACACCTCTATGCCTCTACAGTACCAGCTACTGAGAAAGAGTGAAAAATGTGTGTACAAATATAAAGCCAGGACCGATATATAGTCTCCCATAACTACTACTGGAACAACTAATTACTGCAGCTGAATGGCTACTAAGAAACAACACACCACAATACGTTGTGTAACCCAGTCTCTTTTTCCCATATGCTCTGGTCCAATTTCTTTATGTTTCTCAACCATGTCCTCTGAGGAAATAACGCTAGACTGCATTTAATTGAAGTTTTGTGGTAACTAGGAAATGAGGAGAGAGTGAGAGTAAGTGAGAGAGAGAGAGAGAGAGAGAGAGAGAGAGAGAGAGAGAGAGATTAATTTCCTCTTTGCTTTCTGTAGACTGCAAAAAAGCCCCTATACAGATGTGCCCTGAGCATGTTGCCATGGCGACCTGTTAATCCGGCATCCGGGTGGTAGTCCATTAAACTTCCGTCAGCTTCACATCATTTCTTACTGGCATTTCTTTCTTACTTCTCATAAACAACTCCAAGAAATTCAGATAGCACGGATGATGAGAGAGGCACTTCTGCCAGAACAAAGGAAAAAAATGGCTATCTCTGTTTTCTGATCTACTTAATCTAAAATATACATTTTCTCAAGACTGCAGTTTTTTGGCCTTGTAACAAATAAGGTCCTGCTGAAAATGTGTAGATATATGTTTTCTTTGTGTCCCAAATTGCGTTTGTGAGCAAGCAAACATGTATAGAATCTACTTCACACTCAGCCGCTTTTTCTGCTCTGATGAAACACATCAGCTATAAATGCCTACCCGTCTGAACTGGCTGCATGTCCCTGTTGCTAAGCAACACACTAGCATTGTACTATCAATAAGCTCTGCTAGCTAGCTAATGTTTCAAACTGTACAGATCTGTACAGAAAGTTCTGTCTGAACTCTTGTTTCTTGCAACAACAAGATAAACTGAAAAAGCTATGTTTTGATTGTTATATTAATTCAATCCCATTATTTTTTTCCCATTAATAATAATGCTAATACTTAAAGGAACAATCTGTAATAAATGTGCTGTACTCAATCATAAAATATGATCATAGATTAAGGAAAAAAACAAGTTGAAGCACTGGTCTTTCTAACAGCCAGTATATTCTCTTTAAGGATGACCATTCCGGAGTGGAGCTCTATTAGTATTTTGGCCAGAGATCTCGCCCTCTACCCAACTGCATTACAGTCCAAACACACTGGGCTGCTAGGTACACACAGTAGTATATGCAAACATAGCGTTGTTCAGCCATAAAGTGACCAAGGACACAGACATAATGTTCTTGTTTACCAGACCTACAAAAGCATCAGTGCCCTTCCAAAAATGTCCATAACCAGAGAGGGAGTAAAATCAGAGGAAACACTGGCCATTTGAAAGACGGAGACTGCTTTAAAAACAATAAGACTACAAGACAGATCCAGAGTTGGCTCATTTTCTCCTGAACAGGTGATCAGGTCATTCATTTCCTAAAAAGTGCAGATGCCTATGTATTGATTAAAGGTGCAAACTCCATAGTTTGTGTGTTTTATATGAAGTAAGAGATAGCAATTACTAAAATATTTAATGTCTGTGTTTTATGATTTATACAAACAAGGTGAATAACAATATAACTGAAAAATATAAATACCATGATTTGTTTGTTTTAAAGAAATTGAGGCAGATTAATGTGTGTTTCCTCATGGTGTGTGTGTTTTAAAATTAAGGAGTATGTTGTGCTTCAAAAGCCTTTCAGAGCCACCTATTTAAAGTGAAACAGAAAATTTAATAACACCACCATAAGTGTTTTACTGGAGTAGGACATAGTTTTAAACGGATAAAGTGTGGCATAAAAAGTTGTATTTATAAAACCTAGTGCTATCTTTAGCTTCACATAGCCATCTATTTAAGGTGGAACAGAGCATTTAAATAAGAAGCTGGTGAATGATGCTAGTAAGACACATAAACAGACCCATTTAACCAGCCTTGTCTAGTCGAAATATTAAAGATGTATTTAGACACTAAAGGCTTGTAAATGCAGGGAAAATGGTGGATGCTTGTTCACTTTTTTGCCTTTCTCTAGTGTAGGTAGATGTTGTACTGAAATGATGAACATGTTTATGTGTAAAAAGGTTGATTATGGCAAATTCCTTTTAGCTATTATTGTCTAAAGTTCTTAAACTTGTCTTGCACTTTATCATGAATGTTCAGATTTCCTCAAACTGTCAACCTGGTTGTGCTTTGCATCTGGGGAGGAGGGTGAGGTGGCCAGAAAACTCTCCACACTTTTGAATCTGTATTGTGGTTCCCATTTTAAACATTTGGAATGATGCTATGACTTACGTGTAGTGTCAAAAATGTACATATTGAATCATTTAATCAAGAGCTGTAATATAAAATGACTGGCGCCCCCTTCAGGGTGTATTCCTGCCTTGCGCCCAATGATTCCAGGTAGGAAACCCACCGCGACCCTGAACTGGATAAGCGGTTACAGATAATGAATGAATGAATGAATGTAATATAAAATGTAGCTATAGCCTCTCTTAATCATGGATAATACACTGGATGCCTTTCATCTGATTCCTATTTCATTAGTGTTCTTTACTCCCATTAAGGTACGGCTGTAACATTATGGGATTGATGATGGGTGATGCATATTTTCATCTTGCAAACACAGGATGATATTATGAGAAAGAAGTGCTACACATCCAGGACAGGCACATTTAAGGGATAATGTGTATAAGCCCTGGCTCTGGATTAGGTTTGGCAAGGAGTAGAACACATGATTGCTGCTGCCTTGTCTACTTCTGCACTGCCTCTGAGGATGGCAGGTGTGCTGTACCTGCAGGTATACACTTTATAAGCCTCTGATTTCAGAGCATTCATTAAGAGCATTGAAGTCTGTGAAAAAAAGCATTAATCTGTAGAAGGAAAGATTAAAGACTCCAAATGCTTAAAAATAGTATCTAAAGACATGCGTGAGGTTACGCTGCAGTCAGAAGCAGTGACCACTCAGCTCAGGACAGAATGAGCATGTGCAAAGTCAGACCTAGAGAGTGTGTGTTCCTCTTAATCCTGAATCTAAGCTGAGACACATTATCTCTTCTCTACAGCTCACGTTCGCCTGCTACAAATATGCGTCTTTCAATCTGTCACATGTCGCCATAAGGCCACACATTCTCAGAGAGCTTAACATAAGAGCAACTTGCTTTTGCACAGGATTCAAAAAAATAGTCCAAAAAATACACATCCTCTACTAAGACCATATATAGTTAGATGTGTGTAAAGTTCGCCCCTTAAATAAAATACAGGAGCCTTTAGCATAGTGTGAACTATTGAAGACTGTCTATTTTTTCATTTTTTCACAGATAATAACATGAACAACAGTCACTAACTGCACTGGCAGAACTTATCTGAGTAACTACAATCTGCTGTTACAACCTAGTAGTATACTGCTGGGCTTTCACCATTCAGCCAGAACTTTAAAATGACCTTCCTATTTCTTAACTCATTGTGCATTTTAACAGCTTCACTTACCATACATATGCACTTTTAGTTCTATAATTACAGACAGTAGTCCATCTGTTGCTCTGCATATTATGTTTAGCTCCTTTTCAGTCTGTTCATTAATGGTCAGGACCATTCGTTAAGATTAACTGGCATCACTTCAAAATATGTCAACACTTATAAAGGTTTTTAAATCACTTACAATTTGTTTATTAATGGTTATAAGATATTTTGATAATGCATTAAATCTCATTAATAACCAGTTGTAACACATAGACAGAAAGGGCAACAGTAACATGATTGTTTGCCAAATAGTGAACCTACATCCATCTACACTGTTATATCTTGCCAGATACTGACCTTACGTTGTGTTACCCATCAGTTAATTACAACATTAAGCCTGACAGCTTTAATCACATATTTGTTTAATAAATTAACCACCAAACTGTGTCTTTTTTATACATTAATGACAATGGGGTATACCTTAATATTTGAAACGACTAAACTCTCATTGTTAGGTGTTAGCTTATTCCTTATGTTGACATTTTCTGTATGTTACAAGCCAGGTTCGGTATTAGACAAAAAAGAAGGTCTCTGTTGCCCTTTCTACCTTTGTGTTACAAATGATTATTAATGACATTTAAGGTATTTACAACCTAATTAATAAACATGTAATAAAAAGGTTTAGAAGGCATTTATAACCCTTTTAAACGTAGTCTTATTTTAAATTGGTACTAATTAAATACAACTAAGATTGAAATGTCAGACTTATGAGTTATAAATACTTTCAATACACACCTTAAGTGGTAAATATTGACTGAGTTTATTGATTCTCTACACAGCAAATTCACCAGTGTTAAATCAACACCATTAGTGTAAAAATGTAAACTTGTTAACGCTCTCTGTGTTAATTTAACATTAATAGTGTTGATTTAACACTTGTGAATTTGCTGTGTAGTGATTCTGCTCACCTGCAGAACCTCTTCAGTGTCTTTGCTCTTGGTGGATGCAGTGGAGCTCTTGGCGGCTGCAGTGGCTGCAGCAGCTGCGATCTTGGCTTGTTTTTTCTTGGCTCTTTCTGCCTGTGCATTGGTGAAATAGTTCACAGCTGCAAACTCAATGAGGGCGGAGAAGACGAAGGCGAAACACACAGCGATGAACCAGTCCATGGCTGTGGCGTATGAGACTTTGGGTAGAGAGTGACGGGCACTAATGCTAAGAGTGGTCATGGTCAGGACTGTGGTGATACCTGTGGAAAAAAAAAAAAAAAAGGAAAGAGAAAGAAAAGGCGGTGTATTAAACATTAGGACTCATACGAACAATAGGAATCATTCATTCATCATCTGTAACCCTTTTCCAATTCAGGGTCGCGGTGGGTCCAGAGCCTACCTGGAATCATTGGGCGCAAGGCAGGAACACACCCAGGAGGGGTGCCAGTCCTTCACAGGACAACACAGACACACACACATTCACTCACACCTACGGACATTTTGGGTCGCCAATCCACCTACCAACGCGTGTTTTTGGACTGTGTGAGGAAACCGGAGCACCCGGAGGAAACAAACGCAGACACAGGGAGAACACTCCTCACAGACAGTCACCTGGAGGAAACCCACGCAGACACAGGGAGAACACACCACACTCCTCACAGACAGTCACCCGGAGAGGGAATCGAACCCAGGACCTCCAGGTCCCTGGAGCTGTGTGACTGCGACACTACCTGCTGCACCACCGTGCCGCCCTCAATAGGAATCATAATAATAAGAATAAAATTGCCAAGGAGTTTATTTGACTTAATGACAGATGTAATCATGTTTTGTTCAAATACGCTGAATAGAACTGTGGAAAAATTAAATAAAGTA
Source organism: Hoplias malabaricus (assembly GCF_029633855.1). Classification (NCBI taxonomy): domain Eukaryota; kingdom Metazoa; phylum Chordata; class Actinopteri; order Characiformes; family Erythrinidae; genus Hoplias; species Hoplias malabaricus. Next base: position 8,150,044 of record NC_089816.1, read on the forward strand.
TTTTATGTGTGTGTAGATGGTAATCATAAAGAACTAACCCATGGATTATGCCTTTGCAATCAATGGGAATTAATGTAGATTGCTTCTTCACAGGATTATTAAGTACATAAGCAATAAAGATGGTTTCAACCACTTTTATATTACACATAAAGGCAACGTAAAAGAGCCTCAATTCTCTGTGGCACAAAAAACACTCAGGCCCTGACACAAGGTGCACATGGGAGCAACTTACTTTTTATAGTAGTATAAGAGGTAATATATTATCAAACTTACTGTGACCACATATAAGATTTTACTGTAAGGAAAGCTTGTATTACATTAAGTTATATGGCCTAGGCTCTATTTTTGTACTGTAAATAACAAGAGTTATTTATTTTATCTCTAGCAGCTATTATCCAGGTTAATTACTCAGGATAGGGAGAAGTACTTTGAGTACAGTACAGTCACCAAGTTGACTGCTTCTTAACGCTATCTCTACAGTAGTATGTGCATTATGGGTTTTCTGATTGTTATTTTATTTAAGGCTGAGATATAGTACAATCACCTTTTTATGTATTGAGTATTTGGTTCTCATATTTCACTCCTGGCTGAGTCTGGAGTGCATCTATTTCTGATTGTGTCTGAGTGAGGTTCCCATGATTGTGTAACTCAGCAGGGTTAATAACACAAATCCAAAGGTTTGAAGCACTGACCCCAACAACAGAGTCTTCAAGACACTTCACAGAGATTCAGATTGATTATGAAAAGGCAGAGGCTTTTATAAAGTGAGCTGCAGAGTCACAGGAATACCCCTGTGTCTGTTATTTATTGTTGGCCAAAACACACACATTGAGCACCACAATATAATCTGAAATAGGCTATGGACAAGCTGACTAAAGGCAAATCAAACAAAAGCACAGTAAGGCTTGCCTGAAAAGAGGCATTGCTAGAAAAGCAGGGAAAAGAGGGATTTCTAGATTTCTAGTGTCAGCAAAATGTTCCTGGAGAGCGGTCTATTTGGTCAAGTTGTACTTTCTAATTTCTACTGCCTCCAAGTTAGCACACGTATAAGATTTTTTCCTGCTTTCTGCCTTGAATGGATACTTTAAAATAGTTTTAGGGCTAAATCTGATCTCAGAACAGTTGTAAAACAGCATCTTTTTTTTTACATCTCAACTTGTTAACTGTGCAGAATTAAAAAAAGTGACATTTTCAGCCACAAGGGGGAGCCCCTAATTCAGTCTTAATTTACATCTCTAAAGTTGAATTTTTTTTCTGTCTCCCTGAACCCAACCCTACCACAAAGAATCTAGCGTGCCAGACTTTGAGTCACACACACACACGCGTGCGTGCACACACATATGTACCCATGCACACTCTCTCTTATATGCGCTCATAAACAAATACAAAGACAGCCAGCATCCCCCTCCTACTCCTCCCACACACACACACACACACACACACACACACACTTGACTGCATCACACAGCGGGCAGAGGCACTGCGACAATATTTATGCAAACACACGCGCACATAAATATATCCTATTTAAAGAAATCCAAGCACATACACAATCATGACAATAACTGACAGGCAGAAAAGCATAGTCTCCTATGCAATGCATTTTCATCAGCCAATTGGCTTATTAAATTGAGCGTTTCAAATGAAAACGGCTACCAGTGTAGAACTGTGTGCACTGGTCTGCATCAAACTGCACTTGGTAATTACTATTTCTCTTCCTCGCCTCTCTTACTCGATGTGAAAGTTTACAACTCTCATAGACACCCACATGCAGAAATAAAGTGATCAATGCATCATAGGCCCAATGTTGCCCAAGGGACTGCACATGTTCTTTATCATGTTACACTCTGAAACGACGAAGGTAGGCCTGCCTTTAGTTCCCTGGTGCCTGTACAGTTTATTGACCCACTGGGATTTAAAAACATAAAGGTCACAAAGAATGGCCCTGGAGAGTCATAGAGAGGATCATGACCTGAATCCACTGTGGCTGAGTTCAAGATGAGGGCAATGACTAATGAAGATATTTAATCTAAAATACATTTTTAAACCTATTCAGGGTGCAAATATACATGCATTAAAGGGGACGTCTACGATGGTGGTTTAATGATGTTCTCTGGTTTGTTTATGTTTATGTTCAGGTGAGGGGAAAGAAAACAATGGTTTTTGTATGCGGCTGAGGTTTAACTTGTCTGTAAGATTTTATTCACTGTTTGAATTACCACAGAAACTCATTAGGTACTCAAGTTGTTTAGTTTTGTAGCACTTTAAGTCTGTGATTACTTTCATGTTTCAATATTACCCACCTAGGGAGCAGGAATAGTGCAAAATCCCCATCTCAGGTTATGGTTTTCAGAATTTGGCTGTCTCTTCATTGTCTAAAATCCTCAGAAATGCCACGTTTCTGCCGTGAGCAGAGAATGCCCCACTTTTCAGTTTTTTATTTGTTAAAAACGTTTGACACATCCAGTAAATTTCATTCCACTTCACAATTGTGTCCCACTTGTTGTTGATTCACAAAACATTTCAATTTTATATCTTTATGTTTGAAGCCTGAAATGTGGCAAAAGTTTGAAAAGTTCAAGGGGGGCGAATACTTTCGCAAGGCACTGTATATATGCACTCAGAATGCATATATAGCTTCCCTTGTTTGGATAATAAATGATATATATAAAAAAGGGCTGTAGACATGGTACTTGTCATCATCAATGTAAAGACAACCAGATTTCTTTACAATGCACCATTTAGTGTGCATTTCTTTACAATGCTCAAACTTTGTTTTCATCTGTTGTTTTCACCAAAAACTGGTGAAATTAACATTTAATTCTCCCTTTAAGCACAGCAGTGATTCAGAGAACTGAACTGACCTGTACACAACACTCATGCCTAAAGCAAACTGAGCACACTAACTGTTTACATCATTAATTAGAGCTATGACTAAACAGTATACAGAAGCATGTATCAGCACAGTGATTCATTACATACGCCAGGTTTTATCAACATTAACTAGCATCCAGACATCTTTCCCTCTCAGGACACATCACTGCTGTAGTGTAAGTGCTCATCTTAGACAGAACAGAGATTTATATATTTTACATTTACGTGCAGGTTATAATTTTTTCAGCGTGCTAAAGATGTCGGCTAATGTTAAAAAACTTGCTGAGAGTCTCATTGGTTTAGTGTGGTGTTCTTGGCAAAGCTGCAACCAACCAGCAGTGACACACACACACCTCACCTCAGTGTCACTGCAGTGCTGAGAATGATCCATCAAACACATGATACCTTCTCAACTATATGTGGATCAGATAAAATAAATAATAAGTGTAGAAAAAGTTGGCCATTTAGTATTCAGAAGCTTTTATTATTATTTTTATTATAATTATTTATTATTATTATTATTATTATTATTATACAGGGTGGGCCATTTATATGGATAAACCTTAATAAAATGGGAATGGTTGGTGATATTAACTTCCTGTTTGCGGCACATTAGTTTATGGGAGGGGTAAACTTTTCAAGATGGGTGGTGACCATGGTGGCCATTTTGAAGTCAGCCATTTTGGATCCAACTTTTGTCTTTTCAATGGGAAGAGGGTCATGTGACACATCAAACTTATTGGGAAACAATGGTGTGCTTGTTTTTAATGTAACTTTATTCTTTCATGAGTTATTTACAAGTTTCTGACCACTTATAAAATGTGTTCAAAGTGCTGCCCATTGTGTTGGATTGTCAATGCAACCCTCTTCTCCCACTCTTCAGACACTGATAGCAACACGGCAGGAGAAATGCTAGCACAGGCTTCCAGTTTCCGTAGTTTCAGGTGCTGCACATCTCGTATCTTCACAGCATAGACAATTGCCTTCAGATGACTCCAAAGATAAAAGTCTAAGGGGGTCAGATCGGGAGACCTTGGGTCCATTCAACTGGCCCACAACGACCAATCCACTTTCCAACACAATCCAACACAATGGGCAGCACTTTGAACACATTTTATAAGTGGTCAGAAACTTGTAAATAACTCATGAATAAAGAGAATAAAGTTACGTTAAAATCATAGCATACCACTGTTTTTCTTGTGAAATTCCCAATAAGTCTGATGTGTCACATGACCCTCTTCCCATTGAAAAAACAAAAGTTGGATCCAAAATGGCTGACTTCAAAATGGCCACCATGGTCACCACCCATCTTGAAAAGTTACCCCCCTCCCATATACTAATGTGCTACAAACAGGAAGTTAATATCACCAACCATTCCCATTCTATTAAGGTGTATCCATATAAATGGCCCACCCTGTATTTTTTCAGTTTTACGGCATAAAACAAAAAAACTATGCATTACTTCTTCAAATTACAGCACACATATTCTCCCTTTTCATTTACATCTATGCTCTAAATTCCAGGCTCTGAGGAACAGCCTGTGTGATTTATTAGGCAAGGACATATAAAATGTTCCATGTAACATAATAGAAGTTAGTTTATGACATTTTCCAGGACATTACTCTCGAAGAAAAAGTATGTATGTTATCGACCCACATGAAAGACTGACCCCATTTTACTGAAATATCAGTGTCATTTGTGTTGAAAGTGCTTTTCAGCCAGTGGTGGCCCAGTAAATATAAACTTATCTGCCATATTTATAGTTTTTGCTCTGCAGAAACAGAGAAATGGACACGGTTTCATTGTGCTGCAGTATGTTGCCAAGAAAGGCTAGAATTACTTTCCACTGTTAAACAGTTGTCCTCTAAACACTGTATGGAGAAACGGCTTAAAGTCTTTCAGCCATCTCGAGTATGTAAGCCACGCAGCCTTAGTGGCTGAGGAAGCATCAAATTCTGGCTTAAAATTACGTCACAATGAGGTGTCATCCTAGGCCGAACTTTTAACGTGTCTTGGTGTAGGACGACCTACGAGTGCACATATGATATCAGATATTGTATATGTTGAAATAGGGGTGTGTGATATGACAATATCAGATTGTGAACAGTAAGAATTTGTCCACAATACACCATCACAGGGAGATGGTTGGATCGTGCTAATGCAAATACAGTTCGCTGCCGTTCTTATAAATTGTTTACGTACTGTGTACATATTACACATCAGTGGAATAGACAGACTCTTGGGACACAGATAATGTAAGTCAGTACTCCAAAATGTACGGCTACTGAATTAAAACCAAAATAATTCGTTATTCCATACATGAGATCTCTTCCTCGCAAAATAAATAAATACATTAATTAATAAAAAAAAACTGTGGCACCATGAAGCCTGAGAAGCCAGTCAATCCACTCATTAATAATCCACATGTGTGTGTAAAGAGGACTTGCAAAAAGAAAAAAAAAAGAAAGAAAAAGCAACAGTTCAAAATAAAGTACAACAAATAAAAAAAAATATTAGGATCTCCGCTATGGCCGTGTAGCTTGGGCTCTCAGCTTTAACGACACGTCCATCAAGACGTCCATAGACCAATCAGGGGCGATGCTCAACCAAGGAGGCGGAGAAGCAGCTATGCTTCGGCGCCTAACAGACGCGCAGACAGCTTTATATAGCAACAGCAATCAAGATCAACAACAACCAAAACAATAAATAAGTTTTCAAAGCGTAGATCCCTTTCACTGTCTGCCCTTTTCCTACTGAGACCATTTAAACACAGGAGGGGGAGTGAGAGAGGCGGCCTCACTCTACAGCCAATCGGGAAGGCTCCCTCCTTCCAACGTGTCTGGCCTTAAAAGGGAAGAGTACTGGGTTAGAAACAAGACTAAATATCAGAATAAATCTAGGCGAGTCAGTTTTTTCCTGTTTAGTGAGGGTAAAAAGCCATTTGCAGAATCGCATGAGATTAGTCAAGGAAGGTAAAATGTTGGCATTAAGCTTCGATAATACATTTTCTTTCTGCAGTAAAATGAATAATTTTCCTTATGTGGAGGTTGAGGTCTTTGAAGATTTAGACAATTTCCTGAAGTGTTTTGTTGTTTTGATCATATTTTGGCCACTAAAGATTTATTTCAATATCTTTATAAATTCTGAAGGCTTTTCAGTAACATTACTTCATAAAATTGCCTCTAGTTTATTCACAGCCTTAAGATTTAAGTGTGTAATTTTAGGCAGAAAAAGGAAAAAAAAAATACCCTGAGTGTTAAAAGGTTAAAAACCAGCAAGAAAAAGAATCGTGTTAAAATCAAGATCATGATTCTGCAAAAACAAAACTAAAAACTAAAACAAAAACAATCGTGATAATGTATTTTTGCAGTATCGCCCACCACTATGTAGAGAGCTCATTATGTTTTGAGACAACATGTCCACTGTTCAGCACTAAGTTCTTGTCCCTTGCTCTTTCAGCTGTCCTCTCATTCTGTAAACGCTGTCATTAGCCTCATGCTGGTGTCGCTAAGCACACGTTCACGCAGGACTTAAAAGCCCACTCAGCTGGCAGTGTTCCAAACGCAGCGCGCTGTGAGCAGCCACCTCAAGGTGGGTCAATGGTACACTTTCACACAGAAGAATGAGAGCATGCTATTCTCAGCATCTCCATTGCCCCAGGTAAAGAAACAGGAGGGTGTGTGTGTGTGTGGCTGAGAGAGGAAACGTGTGACTGAAAGTGAGAGCAGAAAAAAGAACAGAGAGAAAATGACAGAAGGACAGAAATGGGTTTGTTCAAGTCTATAGACAATTATCCCTTATTCAGCTGAAGAGTGAGAATCAAAGTCGGAAAATGGGGAAACAGTCATTAAAAATGAAAGATGAAAACGGAGAGAGAGAGAGAGAGATAGAGAGAGTGACAGAGAGAAAGATACAGAGGAGGGTGTGAGGGAGAGAAAGAGAGGGAGAGAAAATGAAAGAGTGGCATGCCACACATTTCTCCCAATTCCATTCCTCGTCCACATTTGCATGAGAATGAAAACGTTTGAGCCTATGAGAGCAAAAAAGCTGGAACATTGTAGGGATTTGTGAGTAATACTCACCGAAGACAGTTCTGGCGGGCACGGATTCCTTATTTATCCAGAAGGACACTTGGGAAAGGATTACTGTCATGATGCAGGGGATGTACGTCTGAATCATGAAGTAGCCCATTTTCCGTTTCAAGTGGAAGTAGACAGTCATCACCACATATTCACCTGAAAGAGCACAGTAAACAGGAAGCAGTTTATTAGACTGATTTAAGTCAAAGACTGAGCTGGAGACGAAATGTACACAAGACGTGAAAGAGATCAGAGGTTACGAAGCATAGTATTCTTCACCAAAATTCTAACGTTTTACATTGCACTGAAGTTAGGATTAGAATGAAGACACGAGACATACTTTTGTATTCTCCAAATAAGAGCTAATTTATAATACTATTAGAGTATTATAATATTAAAATATACCATAGGTCAAACAATGTTAGCGTAAGGTTTTATGTATGGCCGCAGAAGTAGTGTCAGGTTTTATGTATGGCCGCAGAACTGTTTTTCCATTTTTAAATGCATATCTTCAGGATTCCATTTTAAAGTAGACATGTTATAGATGAACTCTTGTCAAATGAAACTGAAAAAAAAAAAGATTGATGTGAACAAAGGTGTCATTTAACATGTCATAACAGAGCATTTCTGTCTGTTTTGTTCAACTGAATTTAATGCAGCACATTAAATAAAGTGCTGAATTTTTACATTACTCTTTTACATAGTCTGTTTTAAGTGATCAAATCTCAAAAAGTGTATCTTGAGGTAAACTGTCAATTATATATATATACAAATATATATACAATATATATGTATATTTTGAATTATTATGATATTTTTTGTATGATCACCTTCTCCTACCTACACTTTGGCCAGTGTCATCTAGAACAGCATAAAGCTCCTAGGCACTGGGCTGTGGAGCATTGTAACTGTGTTCTCTGGGGTGATGGCGCATCATCCAGTATTTTTGGGATGAGCTGGTGTCTGTGATCCAGAATTAACTCATTAACTCCAACTGAACTTGAATGTCATCAGATTCAACAGGAATTTAGGTGGCTGCAGGTAGGAAGAGAGTGTGGTGGGCCCTATGTGAAGCTCTAATGGATTGGCATAGGATATTTCACCTTATCTTGTGTATGATTTTTATTATTATTATTATTATTATTAATTCACTTCATAGACCGCTCGCTGTAATCTTTAGCTGGGTTAGATGGTTTTTCAGAGCTGTGTTTAATGACATTGTTACAATATTACACAGATGCTGGACAAATGCATGCAAAGGCCAGCTACAACAACACAGCAAAACCCATTACATCATCCTAATCAAAACTGAGCTTGATGAAATGGGGCATTGTTTTGACCATCTGTTTGATCCAAAACACGTGGCTGAACAAAAGTCTCAAAAAATAAAATATCAAAATTGAACCTAGATTGAACCTTTTTTGCATATTTACATTGCTTTATAATACAAATTTGTATTGTGAATTGATGTGTATTTTGGTGTATATTTGTTGAATATTTTATTAGTTTGCAAGTAAAGCTGATCCTGATAAAAATGGCATGGTGTAACTACACAACTTGAATGCAAAGCTTCCTGTCAGACACTCACCCTTCTTTGCCTTTGCCTTTGTTTTTACAAGGATTATACTCTTCAACATACATTTCATAGTTCAGTCTGAGCTTAGAGTTCACCACTTGTCCTAGTTCTGTAATATCATCCCATTTAAATTATTCAAGTACTGTACAAATGTACAGCACTTCACACACACTTTGCTACAGCAAATACAGTACATCTAAGGCAAAACACACATCAGATAAAAAGAACATATATTTAAAACATGTAAGCGCTCTATAGCTCTTAAAAAGAGATTTTGTTTTTGGTTTCTTGTAACCTACTAACCATATATAAATGGATTTTATGAAAATCACACTTTATGTGGCCCTTTAACTAAAAATCTGAATGTTGTTATATAAATTGTGGATCATATAAATTCTGAATGCATCATATTTAGGTATTTAACAATATATATTTTTTCTATATATATTTTTTTATTTAATTTGTCTTTCATTTAGTTCACTACATCAATTTTATTGTAATTGTCATTCATTTCAATTAAACAATCAATATCAAACGATTGTCTCTGTTCTTCAGAACTTATCAGGAAAACATAACCCTGAGCCAATGAGAGACACTGCTCCAGAGGTCCTTGACCTATGAGTACTCATGAGTTCTTCATTCTGACCTTTTTTACATTTCATACACTGGTGGTAATAAAAACACCAAAACCACAAAGGTTTTTTTTGTTGATCTGCACATCCATGCTTCAATATTTAGAGAAAGTACAGTAGTTTCTGTTTCTGTTTGAACCTTGGCTTGAGGTATGAGGTCATTCAACAGACCTCCCACACTCACCTGTATCATCATCTTCTTCTTCTGAACCTATCTCACAAAATCAACTAAGCCAACACATTTTGCACACAAAGACCTTTGGAAAATTAGTGTAAAAATACTTTGTAAAATTGTAAAAATGTGTATTTGACAGGTAGTATACACTACATCAATGAAATGGAACAAAAATGCTTAGTTTTACTACAAGTAACATCTTACAAATCATACTTAGAATTGCTTCAGTTTGGCAAAAAAAGTAGCCTTTAAATTTTCTCCTGTGTTTTCATGAAGATAGCAAAAATTCTGTAATGGTTTGGTAAACGCATGGAAATGCTTCCACTTCATTCACAGTTCAGTAGAGAACTCAGAAAACATGCCCCAAATACCTGTGATTGATTTCACAGTTTCACTGGAAACAGTTTGCCCAATCAGATCATACTGCACAAGGCTGGACGATTCTGGGGGAACTTCCACTGAGTCTTTAGGGCCTTTAGTCCATGTGTAGATCATCTCAGTCTTAGGGTATGCATCTGTGAATCAAACACACATTTTTTGTTTACAAAAGGTAAACAATTTAAAATTGGACAATAAGATAAAATAGAAAATCCAACTTTAAGAAAAGAGAATGAGAAAAGAAAGGTGCTGATCTGCTCAAAATGTGGGTGAGATGTGAGCAAATATTGGAACAAATAAATGTGTAATGTGTATGTCAGAATGCATATATGAGAATTATAGGGCAAAGCGCTGTGTTTACCGTCCCCTCCCCATTTCTACTGTTCACTGCACGGTCACACTCCTCATGTCCCCGCTGCACAGAGCAATCATCACCTCTACAGGAAGAGGGCCTTGGAAATGAGGACTCATTCAAAAACATGAGCAGAGGGCCATACAAACCACTGAGGTGCTGCTCTATACACACAGAATCAATTTTTGGACTGGGAATTCAAACTGTTGAAAAGATCACTCTTTATAATTATATGAACAATACACTAGATGATATGTGCAAGTCCTTGGAAGCAATTTACATGTGCTTCTGCTATGTGCCACAGCTGAAAATCACTGGTAAATCTGCAGACCAGAGTGCTTCATTTTTGAAAAATAGTAATCAGTTCCAATAACTGGACAAAGAAAGAATGTAAATAGACAACTCAAATATATAAAATAATAATTCATTGTTACAAACATGGCAAAGTTGAATGAACCCTCTAGAATTACCTGGGGTAAGTTATACACTGAATGACCACTGGATTAGGAGCATCTTTGTATCCCCTTTTCCCCCTGTCCTTTAATGGTCCCCCACAGGACCACCGCAGAGCAGGCATGATTTTGGAGGTGGATCATTCTCAGCGCTGCAGTGACACTTATGTGGAAGTAGTGTGTTAGTGTGCGGTGCGCTGGTACAAATGGATCAGTGTTTTAAACACTGTGTCCACCCACTGTCCACTCTGTTAGTGACACCTACCTTGTTGGCTGACCTTGTAGATGTAATATCAGAGACAGCAGCTCATCTGTTGCTGCACAGTTTGACACAGGACACTGTTGGCTGGATATTTTTGGTTGGTGGACTATTCACAGTCCAGACTTTAAAGACTCTAGCAGTACTGCTGTGTCTATTCCACTTGTACCAGCACAACACACACTGACTCCTCACCACCACCTCAGTGTTACTGCGGCACTGAGAATGACCCACCACACAAATCATACCTGATTTGATAAAATGGACAGTGAGTATAGATACAAGGTAGGTGTTGCTAATCCAGTTTTTGTTCAGTGTAATAATTAAGTGTACATGGTATAGAGTCTATATAATGTCTCATATGGTAATGGTAGTTTGAGTGGTGGTGTATGTTAAAGCATTGTATTTCACATTCTCTGGTCTAAATTAACCCTGTCCTCCTTTGAGACCATCTCTCTCTCTCTCTCTCTCTCTCTCTCTCTCTCTCTCTCTCTCTCTCTCTCTCTCTCTATCCTTCTCGCTCTCTCTAAGTCCCAACAGCAGTGCGATACTGAACTGAGAAAAAAAAATGCAGTGAAATGACACGTCCACCAAGGAGGTGTGTGTGTGTGTTTGAGAATCCATGTGCATGCTACGGGGTTAAAGGGGGTAGGACAAGGAAAGTAAGACAAGAAGACAAGTCTTTGAGAAATAATTAACAAAGAGAGACACTGTAAGATATGAATTAAAGAATAAAGAGTAAGAGTAAGAATAAGATGTCAGAAGAAAAGTGGAGTGCAAAAAGGGCAGAGCACAGGAAAAAAAACTGTAAAGCACTGAAGCTTCATGATTTCCATATGGATAAAATCTGTTTCATCGGCACAATTTTGTCTCTGAGTTCACTCCTAAGTCCAAATGTTTGTAGACACCACATATAATCAGTGCATAAAACTTGTTTTTTTTAAACGTTTTAAGGTGTGGACACAGATGATCGATATGCTCAGGACATTATCAGTGCTAAATGTTGCCTAGAGGGGTATAAAGCCCCCACTTTTTGACCAGAGTGGAACAGTTGAATTGAGTTCTTTGGAGTGAGACAGAGCACCAACCCAATTATTTAGGCTGAGTTGCAATTGTTTGTCAACTAGAATTAATCGCCCAACATCAATACCTGACCTCACAGATGCTCTTGTGGCTGAATGCCATATAATCCTCACAGGGAATCCTACTTTTAAACCCTTTCAAGAAGAGAAAAGGCTGCTCCTGCAGCAAAAGTGGGGGAACTATCTATTAATAGCCTTAATTTCAATGGAAATGTCGGATGAACCAGTATCCACAAAGATTCTGGCTGTATAATGTCTATTATGATGGACACACTGGAACTGATGGAATTCCAGGAGACAGCTGGAATAGGTCTACACTGTCCTGAGGCACAATAAAGAGAACCATAGTGACCCTTAGTTCTACAGGAGTTCATCAGCCCCCTGTCGCCTGTCGTCCCCCCAGGCCGGATGAGACAGAAGAGAGTCCCATAGTGGCAGGACAACTATTCTCCCGAACCCAGATTGATTAAGTGATGGAAAAATGCAGAATTAGTGTGTCCTCCTCCACAATGTCACTATCTAGCAGCTCGGCGGCAGTGGGATGGGCTCTGAGAACCCTCACTTCACTCTAGCTTTCTTTTTTTCTCCCATCTCCTGGACAGATTTTATCTCCAAATCTCTCTGCTTGCTACGATAAAAAGCGCCCTGCTGTGCACCAACCACAGATTCCTCCGTCAGAGATTAATTTTTTTTTTTGCTTTCCCCTCTGCTTTTTAGTTTTTCCTTTTTTGCTGACTGACCATCGTCAAGGCTGCTGCTGATATAGTGATTCTTTGTTCGAGTTTGGAGCAGATGATCTAATTTTGTATTTACTCTCTCTCAAGGAAAAAAAAAAAAAAAGGCAATTATTCCTAATGCTCAGAAGAGCTGTTTCATATCCCTGCACACAGCGAACAGAGGAAGAGTCAAGAAAGTAAAGCTGTGAAATTAAACATCAGCACTGTTTTACGAGGAAGGAACAAGGCTGTTTGCAGCCACATCAAATTAGTGTCTCTAAATATGAGCTGCTTGCCAAATAGACCATTTACTTGCATACATTCAGAAGAATAATTTCGGGGACAGTTGCAATGGCGCGTAAACTGCCTGAAAAGAAAAGTAATATATCCAGAAAAAACTTCTCCATGCTCCAGCAAGTTTTGAGTCTGATTTTCCACACGATAACTTCTTTGCTGTTCTTTTTTCTTTCCCAGTCCAATTAGAAACTTGTCTCCTGTTCTGGGTCTGGAGGCTCATATATGCAAGGACTTTCCTCCATACACAACATTCTCCCATTGCCAGCACTCCACAAAAGACATTCAGCCTGTGGGTGTCTTAAGCCCTCAAAGCCGAGAAGTAAACTCAACTTGAATGGCAGGATTCGTAATGAGTTTTCAGCAGATTTAAAAGTTTTGCAGAGTCACCGAGGTCATGTTCTATAGCAAACACTGCAAAGACGACAGAATGCAGTTTTATATAAACACCTTTCAGTCATAATTTTAAAGCCAACTCCTTGTTTCATTGTGCATTTTATCAGCTCCACTACCATGTAAGTGTACTTTGTAGTACTACACTTAGAGAATGTAGTCAATTTGTTGCTCTTAATACTTTCTTAGACCCCATTCACCCTGCGTTTCAATGGTCAAAGCAGGCATTATTTGGATGGTAGATCATTCTCAGCATTTCAGATATGTTGTGTTGCACTAGAATGCATGGAACAGACACAGCAGTGCTGCTGGATTTTTAAACCCTGTGCCACTGTATTTGACACACCTACCTTGTTGGTAGATGTAAAGTCTGAGACAGTAGCTCATTTTTGCTGCTAGGTGTAAAGAAGTTCAGCAGCACTGCTCTGTCTGACACACTCAGGCTAGTGTAACACATTAGGACACCGTGTCAGTGTCACTGAAGATTGATTAGCTGTTCAGCAGGGTAAAAGGTGTATGGAGGTATATTTTTATAATAATTTTATGTAATTAATTAATATAATTTTATGTAGATTTTTCCCCTTCCACAAATACAACTTTATAAATTCTTCAAATTAACTGCAGATGCACAAATCCAATTCTACACACACAAGTAGAAAAAATATCATACGCTCACATTTTTGCTCCAATTGCAGCTGTGAGTATGGTGCATTCACACACTCGTATAAAACATGCACAAAAGTTGCACATTCGCAAAACAATATGTAAATTTGTGCAATGTGTTTTGCACCATATTCACCGCTGCAACTGGAGCAAAACTGTGTACATAGGATATTTTTGTACTTGTGTGTGTAGAATTGGATTAGTGCATCTGCAGTGAAGAATTTGTGAAGGTGTAACTGTTAACTGTTTTATTTGTGGGTGAGGAAAAAAATGTACAGGTTTGCAACTCCTGAAGAGATTTTCTCTGTGACTTCAAATGTACTGATAAACGTGTAGTTTCTACATCTACAAATTTCACTGTCACATGTGCTCAGGGGTTTTGCACCAAAAGATAGGTCTCAGATAGTCCGCATCATTGTTTTCCCTTTATTTTCTAAAACCTTAGACTCTTCTAACTTTTCTTTATTATGTATTCTATCAATAAATAAAGCGAGAAAAATGCATTTACTTTTGGATGCACCGTGATATTGTATGTCAATATAAGTAGATTTCTCTGCTAAGAAACAAGTCAGTGTTAAGTTGCCAAAATCTTCTTAAGCAGAATCAAATGTATTAGAGCAGAAACAACTTGAAAATGTGCAGTACACTCTGCTCTGGGCCTGGAGTCTAACACCCTGCAGTGGATGGAAGTGAAATGAGGCAGTATTGAACAGTACTTTTCTTTACTTTCAGTGAACACAATCAGGGCAAAGGCAGGTGTCTCCTAAACTGCTACAGTCTACTTCATATTGATTTGTGTCAGGTTATTTGTTATCAGTAACAGCAACTGCACACCACAACAACACACAACACTGCTACAAGCTGCTCAAATTAAGAGAAAGAAAGTACTTACAGCTGCCAAACTTCAGTGGACAGGAATGGCCATCCATTGGGAAATCTACAAGTTTCATTGGACACTCTGCACTTATTGTCAATCTGGAGAACAAAAAAAAAACATGCACAGGAATTCAGTAGGACTATTGATTGGATCATTAAATGTAAAATAAAATAATACAAATAAGATCAATAAATTGGATTATGGGAGGAAGCAGTGGCCTAATTTGGTAAAATGATGAATTAGCTTAAAAAATAAATGTGTTAAATTCCACTGTATGTTAACACAATAATTTTGACAGCAATACAACTCTGAAAAGTACATATATTTTTGTCCAAATAAAACCATGTCTGCCTATTTTTTAATTTTCAACATCATTTGAATAGTTCTTATGAAATTCATGATAGACTAATCATAAAGCATGGCTCTAAAATTACCTGTACAATTACATTTTTAATTCTGTAAAGTTTGAAGAAGTCTTTTTGTAGTTAGACATTATTCAGCAGTGCATACAACAGTGTGTACTGTGCGGAACTGATCTGAATTTGGAAACAACAAGGGCTGTTTATATTGTGTTCAACTTTAAAACAAAATATGCCCCAAAATTACTTAAAATAAATTTGGTTACAATTATGTACACTGAAAGCTAAGAGCTTTTCCTTCTCCAGTAAAGTTATTCTTTGTAGATAAGAGCCTGTTCCAACATTGCCGAATGTACCTCATGGTGTAGAGGATGGTGCCATTTTTCATGATTCGAAAGAGTTTGTTGGGGGCGGTCATGTTGTGAGCCACTGATCTTTTGCCATTCCTAAAGAAAGTGTCTGGGGTCCACACTTTGGTCACCATCAAGTTGTTTAGCCGCAGTATCTCGATCGGCCCTTCATACTGCAACCTCTGGTCAACCCATGTCTGGCGGAAAAACACGTCCATTGTGTACTCCTAAAGATAATGGAGAATCAGATCAACAAGTTGTTCAAAATGAATAACATTTGTGACATTACATGAACCTATACCATAGGTCCAAACTTTTGCAGACACCTGAATGATTTCCACTGCTGTGTATGAGAGGAAGGCTCTGCTAATTTAATGGAACTCTTTGGAGCAGCCATGCTTGAGCCTAAGATCACCATGCCCAATGTCACGCATTAAAAAGAGGGGGAACAAAGCTCCCTAGCATTGTGTTGTTGAGCAGTGGAACTTAATTTTATGGAGTCACAGAGTGGTGGAGTGGTACCATTCAGCACCACTGGGGTGACGTGGAATGATTCAGTGATAATCATCCAATATCAGTCCCTGACCTCACTAATGCCAATGTTGCATAATCATATTGACAGTTACTTTCTGAATGAACGTGTGTGTGGTGGTGGGGGTGGGGGGTAAAACTCTTATTAATTCTGTATAAATTACTCTTGATTTCAGAAAAAATAAATCATGAAGGTAGGAGTATTCAAACATTTAGCTATAATTTGTTCATCATCAGTTATGTTAATAAAGGTACTACCAGTTTGTTTTAGCGGATGCAGAGCAAATTGACATTTCAGAGCCCTAATTACATCATCAAGACATTTTCACAGCTAACCATCGACCGTCATGGTGCGCTTTTTCCTGAGGCAGGCTGAATCGCTTGCTAATTACCTGCATGGTGTGACTCAACATCATTACCCATCACTTCTCTATGACAGGTGTCATGATCGACACTAGAGCATGAAATTGATTATTACAGAACAAATGAAACATTCATTTCAAGATGAACATGAAAGAACACAACCAGATGGAGAGACCCGTAAAAGCATATATTTTTAAAATGAATTCTCACAGATTGATCAAATAAACCTTTCTTACACTCTGGTCAAGGGCAGTGAGTGATTTCACACATACCATTTCCACATCAGACACTGGGCCAAAACTGGTGACATAGATATCAGTCTTCACCTCTGTCTCTCGACCTGTTGACAATAAGAGAATAAATTTAAATATTACATAGACAAAACCAAGCTTAACAATTTAAAGGCAATGTTCATTATTAAAAACAAAAAAACTAAACAAAACAAAAAAAACAACAACATTTTTACACACAGCCAGTGTTAAATCAATACTTCTAGTATTAAATGAAAACCATGAGTAGTCTATTTTTATACACACAGTGTTAATTTACCACTAACAGTGTTGATTACACATTGAGAAATTTGCTGTGTAAGATTCTGAGGATGATTCCTCACTATTTCCTAGCTCTCTAATTCTATATTCGGTTTGCGTGCTGTAAACAGGTCTAATGTGTTACAAAGTCACAAACGCATAAAAAAACAAACGGTCTTGGTCTTATATGCTAGAAATGGCATTTGGAGGTTTTTAAACAACAAAGAGAGCTCCCAACGTAGAAAAGCATTAACCAAGATAAAGATATTGCCCTATTCACAGGTGTGTAATATTGACTTCTGTTTGCTGTTTTATATTACCTAAGCTGAAAATGACTCTAAATTTGGGAGATTGCTAACTGCATGAATGTGAACACACACTGAACATGCTACAAAATTAAACAACTATGAGTAACAAATGAGTTTCTGTGGTAATTCTAACAGTGAATAAAAACTTACCGACAAGTTAAGCATCTGCCACATACAAATAAAGCTCATTTTTCCACATCAAACATACCATTCTACCCTATGATACATGGAGCTTCTGAATGTAAACTAACCACAGTGAACAGTATATCCCAGTAAATGGACTACTTTACAGAAAATAATCTTATATTTCTCTTTTGCATATACTGTGTTTTTATTTACTTAACACACACACACACACACACACACACACACATATATATATATAGTCTAGGTATTGTGTTTCCTTGCCATTAACATTCTTCAGTCCTTGTTTCCTAGCTGGTATGATTTGCTCCATTTGCTGTGCTTAGTGTAATCTGTTTGTTCTTTGCCATAGTTTTGAGGTTTGTGTTTTTCCCTTTGTTTTTCCTGTATTCCTGTATCTCCTGTTACCCTAGGGTTTAATAAAAGGACTGACTTGTACTTGCATACTGATTCTTCATCTGATTCATCTCCATCCACATTGCAAAAGCTACAATTCAACCAACATTTCAATGTACAGAATATCTGCTTCTTTATTTTGCATTCTAACTCTAAAGCTAATGTAGTTAACAAGCAATGGAAGCATATAGCCACTGAGCTAACATTATGTAAACTCCATGCCTAATTCATCACACACTTGCTTAAAATTGTGTCAAGTCGTTAAGTAGTCTCAAATAGACTTGCTTATGTGGCTTCTAAAATTCTGTATTGGACACACTCTGTGTGTCCAAAAGTTTAAAGACACATCCACTAATGAGCGATTTCAGCTACCTTAAGTTGACTCAATATTAACAAACATTAAATGTACAAACAGTTCGTATAAACCCCATAGATGGACAACACATTTTTAACAGGATACTCTGGAGCTGCTGTGCATGAGTCGACATTCCCAGTGAATATTCCCAATTTGCCAAAAGGCTGTTACAGCTGTAAGATCACATGGACCAGAAACATAACTTATTAACAAGGAGCGTAGAAGGAAAAAATATATGTTATGCAGCTACCTTCAGACATGTCTCGATGATGCAATTGATTACATTTGAAGACATTTTGAACAATTTGGCATATGGTCATTATGTGTCCTTAACCTCCTCAGAGAGTGGTTTAAGCCAGATCACATTATACATTGTCCAGATAATTAATATATCAAATCACAATGAGATGCATTTGGCCATGTTCACACCTGTCTGTCCACTTGTCATACCATTCAAAACACATGTAAATGCCAGGCGTAAACATGGCATAAAATCTGTTCTCTGGAGGCGGACTCTGCATAAAATATTTTATTGTCCAATTTAAAACAAAAAGAAAAAAATAAAGTCAATGAAAATCTAAACCATTTTCCCTCACACTAGCTCTGGATGAATACAGTGTTTAGAACTTTTAGTGTTACTTGTCTATAATCACTGGCTGCTGGATTTTGCATTCAGGACTTGGTATATGATCTTTAGCAGGGCAACATTCCCACAGCCCCCTTCCTCCACTGCACTAGAACATTCAGTACGATTTCCCACTTTGTTGTTCTGCCATTCAGCTGCTCTGAAATCCCTGATTGTTGCTTTGTATCTGACAACAAAACCTGGCATCCACATAAAAAACAGTTCTCATGTTAATTCTCTCATTTCTCAAACGTTGAACATGACACATGGCAGATCTTTTGATCTTTCTGAACCTGTTCTTGAGGTAGGAACGTTCCTTCGGTTTACAGACATTAGGGAGCAAACTCAATTCAGATACTGAGCAAATGGATGAGCCGTGGGTTTATGGCTGCGTCTGATTACCCCTGCAGCTGAACGTTCAGAGAGGAAACTGATGAGAAAGGAAGAGGGGGAAAAAATCTCACTTATGCTCTACTGCCAAGTTTTAAGTACCATCAGGACCAACAATCAAACCTAAGTATGGCTTAAATCCTTCAACTCTTTCCAAAATTCCTCCAACTGATATTCTCTGAACCCAAATCTGTCATGAATAGGTGGCTGTGGATGAGGAGAATCGTGCCGAGTTCCCCAGGCATTCTTCAGTTTTAGAGTCATTATGAGCAAATTGCAAAACTCCAATCTCTCCTTTTAGCTCAAGGTAGGCCTAAAAAATGTAAATCACTGCTGTCCACTCTGAATACATGACAAGGGCAGGTCTAGCACAGGATATTAGACGCACCAAATGCATCTCAGCTTCTGTACACTCATTTATCTCACAGAAAGACTCCTGCCAAGTTTAGGTGGGAGTTGTAGTCCAGGTCAGCCTCATTCTCCAAAGTTTCATAAAACAGGCAGAAGCTCCTTAACCCTGAAGCTTCTTTCTGCCTTCTCCACAGAGCAAAAAAAAGCACCAGTATACAATAAAGAAGAAGAAGCAAAGAAATAAGAGCTCTGGACAGTTCTCATACTGCAGAGGGTGTTATGTTCCAAAGGACTTTAATGAAACATTAGAAAGGGGTAAGGGAGTTTAAAATTTAACCCTCCCTGGAGTTTAAGCCAAGTATAATCATGCTCACGCGCTCCAAGCGCAGATAAAGGGAATGCTTCACAAATTAAATAAATATATAAAGAAATAAAAAATTAATGGACGCTATACCTTACATCAAAATTAGCTGCTGCAAAGGATCGAAAAGTGGTTTATTATACCAAAGTCTGACATATTTTCATGAACTGAGTGCAGTCCAGACCTCGTCCAGCGGTCTGAGCACGCGCACTCACACACACACACACACACACACACACACACACACACACACACATACACACACACATACACACGAGCGCACACGCAAATAAAAGGACATCTGCACTCTTCCTACTTAAACTGCGCTAAGCGGCTTTCTCGAGCGTTATTACATAACGAAACCGATCTATCAGATACGATGAGAGCGCGCACACATCACGATGATGTTCGAGAAAGGTCACAGAGGTGCCAAAAGGGCCCCAATAACGTCCCAGCAACGGTCAACCGACTCCCTTTTACAAACACACTGAAGAACTTCGAGAGACTGGGCGATGAGAAACTCTGTAATGCCTTAAACATACTTTACGCCTCATAAATACTCTTTACATTCACTGCTCCTTTTATTAGCTCTGACCATATACGTACACGTTGTAGTTCTACAATTACAGGCTGTGGTCCATCTGTGGCTCTGCATACTTTGAAAGCCCCGTTTTGATAGTGACGTGTGTTAGTGTTGCGCTGGTACGAGTGGATCAGACACAGCAGTGCTGTTGGACTGAGAGTAGTCCACCAATGAAATATATCCAGCATACAGTATCCACTGATGGAGGACTGATGAACACAAAGTATGCAGCAAAGGACGACCAATAAGGTGTTTGTGTTTTGCTCAGGGAGTGTACAACTACAAAATGTATCATTGATATTCTGATCAAATGGAAAATTAGGGGGAAAATAATTTTAGTGGTTTTATAAGTGGACTTTGCATGGTGTGTGTGTGGGCGGGTGTGTGTGTGGAGGGGGGGGGCGGTGTTGAATGTAAGCTCTGGGTTCTTTAACTAATCTTAATGAAGTAATATAGGTTTGCTAATGCCGTTTGTAGTCCCCAGGGACATGTTTAAAAGGGTCACAAAGCCAAAGGAGCAGCCTACCACCGAATCCAGGTCGAAGTCTGTTGTCATAGCCGTCCAACAGTCTGTCCAGTATCCGCGTGAAATTCTCTGGATACAGTTTATCCTCCTTCTTGAGCTGTCCTGATATTCTCTTGATGCTGAAAACAACACACACAACACACACCAAGGCGTTAACACGCGCCATCGAGTTGCGCGCGAGGAACAACCACAATGACCATTTTTCTTTACGCCCTCATCACTTATCAAAGACACCGCTCAGTGCTCCCACTCCTCCGCGTGCGATTCGGAGATCTGCTGGTGCTCGCACGCTCGTGCCGAAAGCAAGGAGCGCGAGCGCAGCGGAGCACCTTGGAACTCACCAAGCCGTCACGCAGAGTAGGTAGAGGAGAGTGGAAATGGAAGCGGGGCGCATAGCAGTCGCCGTCTCCTTCTTGGCCGAGACCATGTTTGCATGCCATACTTTTATAAAGCTCCTTCACATTTCCCACGCGCGCAGGATGCCTCGTCCAAGCCGAGCAGGAGCGGTCGCGCGCACGACAAAACCCCACCGCGAGCGCAGCTCTTCACCGCACGCTCCCATCCAAAACCTCTGCCACTGCCCCCGCTTCTAAAAACCCAAGCCGTGCGTAAAACGGTTCCTGTCGCGGCTGCGCGAGCTCCTCTCGGTGCGCAGGAGAATGAGGTGCGTTCAGGGAGCGCGAGCGAGAAGACAACCAACATCCAAGCACGAGCTCCAAATGCTCGCGCAGCTCCTGCGCAAGATCACTCTGGCCTCGACAGGGGCGACTTACACAACCCCCCCACCCACACCCCACATCACCCCCCATAAACACACCCACCCCCAACACGCACACACACACACACATACACACGGTGAAGTAAAGTTTGTACACTAAAAGACCTATTCTGATTTCAGTTTTTACTGTTGCAATTTTACACATGATTAACTTTAAAAATGGAACAGAAATATAAAACACTACTAGCGGAATGTCATCATTCATGCTGTAGAATTTCAGAATTAGAGTTTACTCCTTAAGTTTTAATTGATTCATTAAGACTAAGAGGTCATTAGTAGATGGCAACTGAAGCATTTCCAAAGTCAGCATAGCGCTCAACAAACATGGACTCCGCTAAAGCTGCTAAGGATCTGAAAAACAGCTAAATGATGACTGGACACAGAGGAAGTCTATAAATAGAGAAATAAAAGCACTTCCTGCTCATAATTTCCACTCTCTAAAATATTATTAGGAAATGGCAATTAAGGGGAACTATAGGAGGTCAGATAAGCTCTAGATGGCCAAGGCTGTTCTCTAGAAATAGGTTTTTTATGCAAAATAAAGGCCAATGGCAAAAGCCACAACTACAAACGAACCTATAGGAAGACTGAGCTAAAACAAACTTGGCGGTGCATTGTTTTGTGGCACAGTGTTGCTTGCACAAATATTTTCTGCTTGGAAGGGTCATCAGATCATCTCAAAATCATGCTAATATGTTCAGAAACAAGAGACTTGTCCACAGTTACCAAATGTATGCTTGGAAAAAAGTGTGCAGTTGACGAAAATATCACCTTCAGCTGTTAAGCATCGAAATGAATATATTACGCTTTAGAGCTGTGTGCTAGTGAGTGGCACAATGAACACTGGGTGTATGAAAGATTCAAATACAATGAAAAAATGATTTTGGAAACATATGTTCACTTAGGGACCTCATGCAGAGTCAGGACAGTGATCCACAACATTCTTCAAAATCCACCATCAACTAAGAAATGAGAGCTAAGGCTTTTGTCTCCCAAGGTTTATTGACATTTTATAGAGGAAGAGTGACCAAAATGTCTACAAAGAGTTACAAAGCTGTGTCAGAGGGAGTGTAAACTATAATTTTTATATCAAATGTTTAGATTTTTAAATAAGTGATCAACAAGTAATCAAATAACTATACATTTACAGATGTAGAAAACTGTAAATTACAATATTTAAAGATGGAAATATAAAAAAAAAAGTGCAGTGCTTTACAACTCAGATATCAACAAATAACATTATTTGTACAGGGGTGCCAAAACATTTGCACACAGCTGTATAGGAGACATGTCTGGTTATGCAGTGTGTCAGCGTGGTGCTAATTGATATCCACCCCAACAGGAGAGGTGTAAATTCCAGTGTGAACTTTTACATGTTTATTCAGTACGTGTCAGAGTTAGTGTTATAATTACTATGTCCCTTGCCATATATGACTACTGTGATTAATATGAATGTAGAAGTGTGCCATTATAAGCACAAGTCTGGGCATAGAAATACAACACTGTGCATTCAAGTGGGTCAGATATTGATGCAACGATGCAACGTGCTGGTAGGACACACACACACACACACACACACACACACACACACACACTTTCACAGGTACAGTCACACTGTACAGTAAGTGGGGCAATCTGCATGCTGCTTCGCAGGTTTCAATGCACCTGGGAGAGGACAGAGTGAAGTCTTTGGAGGAATGTGTGCTTCTGTGTGTGTGCGTGTGTGTGTGTGTGTGTGTGTGTGTGTGCCAATGTGTGCCCTCTGGGTGGGGCATGGACTGCCATCCTGGGAAGAACAGTATGTTTGCTTTCCAAGCTGTCAGCCATCCCAGTTGGCTTTGCTGCTTGCATGTCTCTCTTGGGTACAGTGTTCGATGGTAACCATGATAGAGGGAGGCTAATTAACACTTGCAGGCTGAACATGAGACCATATTGGGAAACTCTGAGAAGAAGTGGATTCATACCAACACTAGCACTGATTCTCATACTCGAGTAGTGCAGCACACTAGAGCTACTGTACAGAAGGCTAAAAATAAAGAAAAACACTGTAAACAATGACAGTCTTTTACAGTGTGCTGTAATACAAGTTTTACAAAACACTGGAATATTCTGTTTTCTTATATTGTGGTGTGAATTCTTGGAGCTTACTGCAATTCATAGGTTAATTGTATAATTTACAGTGTTCCCATAAAAAGTAAATGTAACTAAATGTATCTTTTATCTTAAATAGTTTAATACATTAGTAAATTGGGAAAATCTAAGATAATTATATGCGTTACATTCTGTAATTTTGTAATCAGTTGAATAATATGTCATCTGTGGTCACATGAATGTAATCATGATTGATGACTGAGTAATATGTGACATGTTACATTATTATACATTTTTTTGTATTATTCATGAATATATAATTCATATATAATATTTTTTATTATTCATGAAAAATGCAAAAAGCATGGATAATTTTTTTTTTTTACCTTGATAACATGTCTGTGTGCTGTTTCTTATATGTTCAAAGACCATGGATATCCAGGTTTTACATCTTCTCATTCATCCCACCTGCTGACTGTCTCACAATTCACAGAGCATAAGAAAACCTTTGAGGCTTGTCCTAATTTGGAGTTAAATTAAAGCAGCATGACCTTTCCTGTTCTATTCAGTATGGCTCTCACCGACACTGGAAACAACATAACACACAGGTATCAAAGGAGAGGTTACTTTGGGTCAGGACTCACTGGGGTATTCAAGTGGCCAGTGTAGATTGCAGGAGTTACAAAGCTGAAAAGTTTAGACCACTTTATGTGATTCTGACTCATAATTTTGAGTCTCCAATGTGCATGTATGAGTTAAATTTGGAGCCTTTAGCACAGAATATTAGCCTTGCTCTGTATTTTGCACAACAGAAACTCCCACCTTAATAACGTTTAGGTTTGCTAGGGCTTAGAATAATTAGCCTTTCATTATGAAAATGAATTTAGACTGGACAGAAATACCAGCAATAAATTTGGTGTTTAAAGTAATAACATCTTAAAACAGTTGATATAGCAAGTTTCATCCAGCTTAAAGTTTGTTAAGATTCTGTGGAATGAAATCTAAATCTTGTTGTTCTATAACTTACCACAGCTTCAGAATGATTAGCTTAACTGCTAGATCGCATACTTGCCGGAATACCTCTATCCAAACTACAGAATAAGCAAATATATTAAGCATTTGTTCTATTTCCTTTAGATACAGCATTTACTGCTTTTAACAGTGTCATTCACTGAGTGATACAAAGGAAACATAATATATAATTAATTTTTTTCTGTTGATGTGTGTGTGTGTGTGTGTGTCCTGAACCTCCTTGG
Organism: Hoplias malabaricus; assembly: GCF_029633855.1. Classification (NCBI taxonomy): domain Eukaryota; kingdom Metazoa; phylum Chordata; class Actinopteri; order Characiformes; family Erythrinidae; genus Hoplias; species Hoplias malabaricus. The sequence goes on from NC_089816.1 coordinate 8,175,143, forward strand.
AACAGGTTCTTGAGCTATGGTCAGGCTTAATACCCTGCAGGAAGAAAGAGGGTAACCTACTTTCATTCTCTGTCATACTCTCTCTCTCTCTCTCTCTCTCTCTCTCTCTCTCTCTCTCTCTCCCTCTCCATCCACGGAGTGTAAATGAATTAAAATACTGATATTACTGATATCACTGTAGGTATTCAATATAGGCCTTTCTAGTAATTTGTGTAAATACTTTGATTTTTTTAAATACATCATCAAGAAAAGAAAAAAACCCAAGTCAAATAAAGGCTTTGTGTCTTGGTTGTGTCTTGTCTGTGACATCACACCTCAAAATAAATGGAAGCTATTAGTTCCCATGGTGACGAGCCATTAGAACCCCATGGCTTTAGATTGGAAATAAACAGGGGTCTTTGTCAGCTGGTGATGCCAGTTATAGGGTGTTTAGGATAAACCAGAGATGACCCAATAACAGTCTTATATCTTTATAGTGTTATCTTGCAAGAGATGTCGAACTACCTGATGCAACTGCACAGCTTACTTTAATGTAACTCTGATAACCATGTCCTATGGTGTTATTAGATATTTTACTATGCTGGAATTGATGAGGTGGTATAGCTGTAAGGTGGAGGGTATGTGAATATGCAATGTAAATTGGAATATCAGCACTCGAGTGCATTTTGGCGTTGTGAGTGAGAACATTGCAGGGAAGTGTGAGAGGCTGTAAATGCACTGAGAGTGCTAAGGGTGAGAGGGAAAAGGAACAAGAGAGGGAGAGGGAGAGAGAGATTGGGTGAGAGAGGCCTCTTTATTGCAGTGCTTGTGTGGATAGAGCTCTTATGGAGGCCTGGAAAATGAAACTAATGACTCAGAACTGTGACTCAAGCTGTCTGGTAATCAAATCCCTTACACAGAAAAACAGTTGACATAAAAACACGCATGTGCACAAACACACACACACAAACGCACACACAGAAACATCCATTTGTTATTTGCCATCGCCAACCTTGGATCCTCAATGTTTGAAGGTATGATGGAGAAAACCTTTACGATAACTTAATCCTACTAAATGCAGTGAAGTTTTGGGTGTCATCCTTATTCTTATTTTATGTTAGTGTGAGTGAAAAGATACCATTCAAAATCTATTGAAAAACTATATCAAATATTTTCCTCTATTACATATTATCTCAATTTTATCTCAATGATGTCAATTGTAACTATTGTTCATATCTGGAATATGCCAATCACATTTGCATTTTGATAAAACAAATCAACAGAAATGCTTTATATTCTTGAGTCATGAGAGTTATTTTTCCCCAAATTTACCATTTTGGAAATTCAAGGTCAGGCCACGATGATATGTTTGTGAAGCTGTGTCGATAGGTTAATTTTTTGTTGGTTCGATACATGTTTTCATGAGCCATTCATGGGTCACATTTTAGACCGGCCTAATCAAATTATTATAATAATAATAATAATAATAATTATTATTATTATTATTATTAAAAAACATTAAGCTTATTCTAAGTCCAGGTGTCTACATGGTTAATGTTTTCCAGAATATTTTGTCTTCTTTTGGTTTAATACATAATGAAAATTATGAGATTAATGTAGCTGTAACCACTGTGTGGTTTGTTTTCTAATACTGCACTGAAAATGTCATATATTGTAAATGATCAGTCCACAGAAACATAGGTCCTGGCTGGTCATAGAGTAAAATCAATACTCTGTTATGTGTTTAGGTTTTCCTACAAAAACACTTACTGTTATTTATGGCACCTTTATCAATATATTTGATTGGAGTCGGTGGAAAACAAAACATACAATCCATGTTTTAGCTTCAGGCGAAGGTAAAACAGAAAGAGAATATACTCAATTTTGACAAGGACAGGAGCAAAAGCTATAAAATCCATTAGAAAAAGGCTGACTACTTCCTGCTGTAGATTCAGATGTGAGCTCCCACTCTGTATAAAAAAGAGATATGAACACATAGGCCAAATGGTAAAGTGTTCTAGAAATATTCTGGAAATGCCTTGGAAATGTGGCTTGTGTTTGGTTCCTACTCAGTTTCCACAGCTCAGCAAAAGCCAGGGGTCTGAGCTGGGACTACATCTGCTGCTGCTGGTGGGGGGTGCTGTCACCAAGGCAAAGAGACAGGAAGTGATGCGGCAGCCAACTGGGATCATATTTCCACAAGGGCAAGATAAGTAAAAAAAAATTTCTTTCAAAAAGGAAGGGTGAAAACATGGCTGCCAAAAACACAGGGCACACCATTACAGCAAAGGGAGGAAATACTGTCATTCTCAGAAAAAAAAACATACAGTCAAAAGGGTAACAATACAGAAGCAGAAAAAAATGTCCCTTGTTTTTCTTCTAATTTCAAGCAATTGGGGACCTTTTCTACTGGTAAAACCATCATAACATTTCGCTACAATAAAAAGAGAAGTTGATGACAATTGTGACAATGTTAATGTTTTGAGTATTTTGTCCTGATGATGGAAGGTAAGCAAGAAATGTACAATATACAAATGTACCGGAATCACTAGGCGCATGGCGGGATCACACCCTAGAGGGGGTGCCAGTCCTTCACAGGGGGACACATACACTCACACATATCCACACTTTGAATTGCCAGTCCACCTACCAAGGTGTGTTTTTGGATCGTGGAAACCCTCACGGATGCGGGGAGAACCCACCAAACTCCTCACAGACAGTCACCTGGAGCGAGACTTGAACCCACAACCTCCAGGTCTGTGGAGCTGTGTGACTGCGCCACCTACCTGCTGCGCCACTTTTGCCGCCCTTTTCTTGCATTTTTTATAAAATAGAATTTTACGTTCCTTAAGAAACTCTGTTTTACAAAATCCATACAGTACCCAAAATACCCAAAGAAAAGCTACATTGTAATATGTTTGAGACCGTGCTAAACACTGCTATTTCTAACTTTTGTAGCTTGCAGTTTATGGTTTAAGCAGTTTAAGTCTAGGGATAGGATTAAGTTTAAAATTGAGATTAGGATTAGGGTTAGGCATTAGCAATAGCTTTAATCGAGCACACAGATTTTTATTTCTACAATTTTTATTTCTTAGACCTCTTAGAGTAAGTTTTATAGTTTAGGGTTATGCTGAGGGTTATGTTTAGAACTTTCCATAAGGTTAAATTTACATTTAGTGTAAGGTTATAGTGATTAGCATTAGACAACCACAGAACAATGTTGATTCTAATATTTAGGAGCTTACAGTTTTAGGGTTAAGGCTAGGGTTAGATGAAGTGTGAAGGCTGTTTTTCTCATGCTGTCTTTATTTGTGTGAATCCACACATATTTAATACACCTTTTATAGTGCCAATGATATTTTGTACACATTTTCTGACTCCTGGCAGTTTTGGTAAAATATGAATGAATTCACCTTAAGACCACCTTGTACTTTGAGTACAGTAGTTTACCCATGCTCAGTACCAACTGCAATAGCTGAAGGCATGAGCGACAATACAAATATATTTGGTCCAGTGTGTTGGATGATGCACACACCAATACAATATTTAGAGTCTGTTGGAATGGTGCTAACTGAACAGCGTAAGCATTTATGGGGCTATTTATCAATGTGTTATTCTAAAATTGTACTTCTTAAGAATGAATGAGAATGAGAAGACATGATGGCTGATGAAATATACCCTCATAAAAGCAAAGTGAAATTAAATAAAGAAAAAATTGTATATCGGTTTTCCTCTATAAGAACTGACTATCAGGATTGGAAGAATTGATTCTTCCAGGGTGAGGTTTAGCAGGCTCTCTCTCTCTCTCTCTCTCTCTCTCTCTCTCTCTCCCCTTAGTGTGTGAGCTCTTGGGACTGGGAGTCGTTCCGTTTTCATGGTTGTAAGAAGCAGCAGCATGTCATCAGTTATGGCGATGAGACTCATCAGGGTTCCTGTTCTCCATACGAGCCACAGCAGTGGTGCAGGAGGTAATGAGAGGACCAAGAGTAAGAGGAAAGAGAGTAATAAACATCACCTCATTAAAAAGAGCTTCTCTATACAATGTGCCATAATGAAGCAACAAGAGATCTTATTTTACAACCCACATCAAACCAACATAGGCTCAACACCCTTTATTTCGAAAAAACAAGTCAAAACATTAGAGACAAATGACTCATTACATTTTTCTGGATAAATACTCATAAGTGATTTCTCATAAAATTAATACATTTAACCCATTATCTGTGGTTTTAATAAATCTGGCAGTAATAATTCCAGTGTCAATTTCCTTATGGAATTTTCTTAACCTGGAGTGCTCAAAGTAAAAGTAGTTCTGTTCAAATCAACCAGATGCTCTTGTAATAATAGTCTGTCAAGTGCCTCAGCTCCAGCACTAGCAAATGTTCTTACGGTATCTAATGCTACAGCCTTTTTGCTGGACCTTTTTACTGACTGTCTGACACCTAATGTTGAAACACACATGCGTGAGCAGGAACTGTTATTTCACCCGTATTCCACAGAGAGAACTTAAGGTGGTGCTACACTGTCTGTTGTTAGTTCAGCTATATTTCACATTCCAGTTCGTGGAAACTTTCGGTGGTGACCAGAGGTCCTCTTTTCTCTGGATAAGTTCTCTTTTTGGGACCTAAAAAATGCGTGTTCAAGTGTTCAAGACGTCAGAGTAGAGAGGTGAATTGGGACACACTCACGTCGCTTCAGCGCTGTAGGTTCACCATCCACTGCAGCGAGCAGCTCAGTGTTTTACTGGAGCCTCAAACAGAAATGTGTTGAACGTTGTTGAGGTAATATTTATCATAGTCTCTTCTTTATGTTTGGAGAATGTTTCTGTGGCACAGCCATTTGGTTTCTACTAAATATTTAACAAACTGAAAGTCATTTGTCTGTCCCTATAACGACACGAATACATCTCACCGTTACTGACTTTCTGACCAGTAAATTACACCTGCACAGCTTTTTGTTTAACTTTACACAAAAACGAACAAAATCTCCAGATTATTAAAGTCAGAACACCAGAGCGACGTGTCACTCTAAATAAACGAGGCTGTGAATTAGTTACAGTTCCGTTTTATCAGTCGCAGGATCCTTATAGATATGTAAGTCAGTACATAGATATCTAGTTCCCAGCGATGTCCTGTTCCTTTATCAAGTATAAATTACTTGATAAAATGTTAAGGTGCTTGGTTTCAGAAATGTTTAAAAATGTAAATGTTATCTTGTAACTTCCTGGTAAATGAGTTGCTTTAATGTCATCTCAAAATGGTGCTTCAGTTTTGTAGATTTGTATGAACAGAAAATAACAGGCTTTCCATGATCATACACACACTGTCAGCAACTGAAAGGATAAACAAATTTTATAGTTTGTTATTATTGTAAACAAAGACTTTGATATAAAGCACCAAAGCTTCTCCAGACCTTCCAATGACAAGGCTATGCATTTTGAGCTTTCCTGTTTTTGAAATACCAGAAAAACCTCTTTGACAATAGCTATACGGCTAATGGCAGTCCGGCTAAACTTCTGTTGCCTAGTTTCTCTTTGCTCTTGTTTTTATAGGGTAGTCTTGTTCATATCAAACACATTTTATGTATAAAAAAAACAGATGCTGGGATACAAAAACAGTTTTATTTATTTATTTTACTTGTTCAAATTAATAATCTAGGTATTTCCAGTGCAGGACATTTGTTGTTTCATTTCTGAAGCATTAAAAGTGTAATAGGACTAAATAAATATTTTTGTTAATGAATCTGAGTGGTAGTGATGTAATGATGTCTGTATAACAACTTTCACATTTCGTATATCTTCTTCTACTGGCTTCTGAAGTGAATAAGTTTAACATTTATGGCCAGCAACTTAAAATAAGAACATTAAAGTGTTAAAATAAGAACATTAAAAGGAATACAGCCTTAGTCACCAGGGAGGACAGTGTGGATTTACATTTGTTGATGGTTAAAGGTAAGGTAGGATTGTAAAGCTGGCTTGGAGGGGAGTGGGTCTGGGATGCCAGACTTCACTGTTGAGCCTTTTGGAGGTGCTGTGGGCGTAATTCAGCAAGACACTGATGAGGGGAGGTATCTACCTGATGACCTCTGTGGTCATCAGGTAGTAATACAGTGGCTGGTTTGGGTACTCATGGCCTGGGCTCAATGAGTAACCGTAGACAGCAAATTCACCAGTGTTAAATCAACACTATTAGTTGACAAGTTTACATTTTTACACTAATGGTATTGATTTAACACTGGTGAATTTGCTGTGTAGTTGTTAAGGATAGCTGGTTGCTGATCGGATCATAAACGGTCACAGCAACCTTAGTGTTGAGGTGTAGGGTTCAACAGGAGTTTTGGTGGCTGCAGGTAGGAAGAGAGTGTGGTGGGCCCTATGTGAAGCTCTAATGGATTGGCACAGGATATTTTCTCTCTTATCTTGTGTATGATTATAATTGCTTAGTTTTCCTCAAGAAAAATGCGTCATTAGTGAAACATTACTGTCGTTTATATATAAAATTTTATCTAGAGTGACTAACAAATCTGATCATGTTCCAGATATACAGTTAGGAGTCTTGCTCAAGGACATTCATTGATAAACTTGGGTTTCCTGTCCAAATAGGGAACCTAAACCTGCAATTATATTTTACCTTATTGTTAGCTTGAACATGTGAGGTAACTTAATTTATTAATTAATTTTACATATCTACCTCTAATCTTTGGGTGCAAAGCTATAACACACACTCACACCTGTGGACTATTCCACACAGTCAATCCACCAATATTCCTCCATGAAACTGGAGGAAACTCACACAGACACTGGGAAAACACACCTACCTCTTCACAGACAGTGACCCTAGGTGTGAATCCAGGTTGGATTCATGTCAAGCCCTGGTGTGTTCATGCCAAAACAAGCCAAGTTATTTTAAGGGTATGTCTGTGTATTGTCTTGTCTGATGAGCTGAAGGCACGGGGAAGGTTAAGATGAGCTAAAGCTAAAGCTAGCAGTTGTGACATCGGTAAGGTGGACTTGTCTTTTTTAAACACTGATATTTTTTCCTCGGTTAATTATGTGACAGTATGTTGATTTGTTGAGATATCACAGAGAGCTAATTGGAGATGGGGAGTTAACTTGTGGACCACTGATTCTGTGGATAGCAAATACATTTTAGACAGCTCTGTAGCACATCTGACAAAAGGCAGGTGGGGAAGCTCTGATATATGAAGGAAGAGGCGAAGACATTCATGACTTGTTGGAGTGTATTTTCCCCAATTGTAGCACCATCTATACCACTCTGATGAAAATTGAACACTGGACTGGACTGAGTGAATAACCATACAGTGTTAGCTGGTAGGTTATTTTAACAGCCTGCAGCATTACAGCTTCACAGTTCCACACCAATTATATCCATGGCAGTCTCAGATTCAAATTGTGTTTATTGATTGTGTTTATTTATAAATAAAAACAAATAAAACACTATGGTCAATGAAAACCATGTTTTAAGTAGTTAATTTTAAGTAAGGCTTAGAATGAAATGCTGGGAAGGCACTTCTCAGAAAACTGATGCTCTTTGGAAGCTGGTGTTGTGAATTCTGAGTTGTAAAATTAGATTCATGAATGACTTACAGAGTTACTTGAATCAAGTAAAAATAAAGTTAAATTGAGCATTTCTGTGAAAGTTTAAATGTGTGTTCTGTTAAATAATTCTCTGATACAATGTCAATGACAGCATAAAACGAACATTATATTGTTGCTATCCAAAGAAATCCATTTATCTCCATTTTTGTGGATTCTTAATTTGAATATAGCAGCCGTCCTTCACACCATGTGAAAGATTAATGACGAATATTAATGCTACAAAAGTACTTGGAATAAGTAATTTTCCTATAAAGTTACTATATTGGAGATGTGTTTTTCTTCAGACAGCAATGATATATGTATTATTAATTCATTCATTATCTGTAAGCGCTTATCCAGTTCAGGGTCGTAGTGGCTCCAGAGCCTACCTGGAATCATTGGGTGCAAGGCAGGAACACACCCTGGAGGGGGCGCCAGTCCTTCACAGGATGACTCACACACACATTCACTTACTCACTCACTTTGGAGTCACCAATCCACCTACCGACTGTGGGAGGAAAGAGAAGCACCTGGAGGAAACCCACGCGGACACAGGGAGAACACACCAAACTCCTCACAGACAGTCACCCAGAGCAGGAATCGAGGTCCTTGGACCTGTGTGACTGCGACACTACCTGCTGCACCACCTTACCGCCTGGTGTATGTATAGCTTCATATAATATTTATTTTATCTTTCATTTCTCTCTGTTCATTTAATTCAGCCTGAGGAAATTTATATGACCTGAAACGTAGCAGGTGTCACATTTTATGTCATTGTTCAAAACCCAGGATATTACCCATGAGTCCATAATACTTTGAAATTCTTCTAAGGAAAATGTTGGGACCCACCTGAATGATGCTTTTGTGACAAATGGTTCACAGCTGGAGAAACTTACAATAGAACTGTACAGTAGAACTTTACACCCTGTACACTGCAACATTTATACTTTATTCTGAGATTAATTTACTAATAGCTAAGCTAAGCTAAGAAAGATATTTTAAATTTCCAAATCGGTTTCTTTGCTGTTTACATTAAACCATGTATCTCTTTTTTTCACTTGGTTTTTAAGTTATCTGAACACTCCAGCTGCTTTTTACACTGCAAGAAAAGAGCACATAGATGAATCAATAGGACTGATGCAAAAGATCTTGGAATAACATCTTGGTACATCAACTTGCATTCACATTTAAGCATGTTTTTGCCTTCTCATAAAATGTTACCTATTTAAGGAAAAGCAAAAAGTTTCCATTGGGCAGTAAACTGGTTTAACGATGGAAGGGAAGCTATTTACTTTCTTCTGTTTCAACAACGTATCATCAAATGCTCCAAAGTGGGCAGTGAACACTGCAGGAGAAGTTTGCATGTTTCGTTTTGGATTAGGAGGGTGCTGTCAGAGCCAGTAGCTTTAGCTTTACTCGTTCAGCCTGAAAAGCAGCAGAGCACCAGGGGGCTTCACTCCTGCAGACTCCAATCCATCCACCACAGAGCTCGCAAGATCGATAGGCATTGTGCTTCCTGAGATGAGCAGGAGAGAATTAACTGTGAGAGAGAGAGAGAGAGAGAGAGAGAGAGAGAGAGAGAGAGAGAGAGAGAGAGAGAGAGAGAGGAGATTGTGAGTGAAGGGAAAAAATGAAGAATAAGAAAGAAAGCATGTGCGTACACAAGAGACATGAAGCAAGAGAAGGAAAGGGGGTGTGAAATATACAGAAAGTGTGAGAGTCAGTGTGCACTGATTTATACAGCAGCTCTACCTTTTTAAACCTTCCCTTATCAAGCCATCCTCTTTCTTACTTTATTTCTTTTTAACTTTTATTGGCTCCATTGGTTCCTCTTCTTCTTGTTTTTTTCCTCTTTGTCTTCTCTCCATTTTCCTTTCCCATTTCTGTCCTTTTTTCTGCTTTCTCCCTCATCCTGTTTCACTCTCCTAACCTCACAAACTCGTCCCTCTCTCTCTCTGTCTCTCTCTCTCTCTCTCTCTCTCTCTCTCTCTCTCTCTCTCTGTCTCTCTTTCTCTCTCTCTCTCTCTCTCTCTCTCTCTCTCTTCTTTCTTGTTCTCTTTCTTTGCCCCTCTCTGCCACACCACCTTCATATTTTCCCTCTTTTTTCTCTTTGCCTGTCCTCTCCATCTTTCCCTGACTACCCCTCTCCCTCTTCTCGCTGTCTTCTCCACAACACCTCTTCCTACTCTCTCTCTCTCTCTCTCTCTCTCTCTCTCTCTCTCTCTGCCCTGAGGCTGGAGGGATGGTAGTGATATGATTATGTGTAAACAGTCCATGTTACCAAACGCCTCACTACCGCCCCACGTTTAGGCAATAAATACCTGCCACCCACACAGACCCTAAGAGCCCAATACATATGTATGCTCTCTCTCTCTCTCTCTCTCTCTCTCTCTCTCTCTCTCTCTCTCTCTCTATGCATTCAGGCCTGAGAAAGCACACTAGAAGCAGAACATGCAGTGTTCTCAGTAAGAGCAGAGAAAACGAGAAAGCTCAGTGTTGTTGAGATACAATTATTTAGAATGTGTAAATATATAACCGCTTTACTGTAGGTTTATATCATGTTGCTGGTCATCTACGCTGATCAAATTTCACGAGCAACACTGAAAATCAAATTATTTGCATTTACAGTTACAAAACCTTCTTCTTATTGTAATGTCCTGCCTTATCTTGCTTTTGCCTCTGTCTGATTTACTTTCCTGTTGTCATGGTTTCCCTCTTCTGGAAGTCTGGACCCTACAATTTTGTATGTGGAATTGTGTTCCTGATGTGGCTCCTTCTCAGCTTTACACTGTTTAGGATTTTAGACTTTTATAAAATCCTAAATGAATGTTCATGCTGTGGGTTTCCCAGTTTTCTCCCAGAATCAAAGCTACATGTTTGTAAATATATTTGCTGCAGTTAATTGCCCCTAAATGTGAGTATTTGAGTGACTTTGTGTGTCATTTATATAATAAAAAATAATAATAATATTATTAAGCATTATAATAAGTATTGTTATTATTATTCATTCATTCATTATCTGTAACCGCTTATCCAGTTCAGGGTCATGGTGGGTCCAGATCCTACCCAGAATCATTGGGAGCAAGGAATACACCCAGGAGGGGGCACCAGTCCTTCAGAGGGCAACACACACACACACACATTCACTCACACATTCCCACCTACGGACACTTTTGAGTCGTCAGTCCACCTACCAACGTGTGTTTTTGGACTGTGGGAGGAAACCAGAACACCCGGAGGAAACCCACGCAGGCACAGGGAGAACACACCACACTCCTCACAGACAGTCACCCGGAGCGGCACTTGAACCCACAACCTTCAGGTCCCTGGAGCTGTGTGACTGCGACACTACCTGCTGCACCACCATGCTTCCATTATTATTATTGTTATTATTATTATTTGCAAAGTGGCACACTGCAGAAATGACTGGGAACCATCGCGCCATTGAGTTAATCTTGGATTCCTAGCCTACTGTCAAATTCTGTTTTTTTTGTTTTTTTTTAGAATTGATATTCTTTTGTTTCTTATTGGCCTAGCCTTGTTCCTATGTTTCAAAGCTTTGTTTTCAGTCTCTGTCCTGTTGGACTGTAACAAACTAAACTGTGAATGCTGCATATTTCATTCAAACCTGTTGGTCTTGCATATTTGTTTAGAGTGATATTCTCACTACATTATTTATTAGGTTTTTGACAAAAATGATCAGTGTGTTTGGTCACATCTGGTGTGTCATAAAAGGCAGAGGACTTTACTTTAAAGGGCATAAAAAATGACACATACATGTCTCTGAAATGTTACAAACATTTCAGAGTTTGTTTATCCCTAATTTGTGTGAGTACAGTCACCTATGCCTTAATGCTGTGCTAGCCCAGCTGTTTCATTATTGGAGTCAAACCCATGTAAGCCTCTCAACAGTAATATTGTTCTTGAAATAAGAAAGAGTCAAAATCCCCAAAGCAGATATCAGCTCATTGTTCTAAGAGTTCTGAACTGAGGAATTACATAATATGTCTTCTGCTGGGGATATCATGCACAACACTGGGAAAAGCAGATTCTTCTCAGGTTTATTCATTATCTGTAACCGCTTATCCAGTTCAGGGTTGCAGTGAGTCCAGAGCCTACCTGGAATCATTGGGCGCAAGGCAGGAATACACACTGGAGGGGGCGCCAATCATTCACAGGGCAACACAGACACACACATTCACTCACACGGACACTTTTGAGTCGCCAATCCACCTACCAACGTGCATGTTTGGACTGTGGGAGGAAACCGGAGCACCCAGAGGAAACCCACGCAGACACGGGGAGAACAGACCAACTCCTCACAGACAGTCACCCGGAGCGGGAATCAAACCCACAACCTCCAGACCCCCGGAGCTGTGTGACTGCGACACTACCTGCTGCGCCACCGTGCCGTCCTTCTCAGATTTATGAGAGTTATAAAGTATGACAAAATATTTCAGCACCATGGAGAACTACTCAAGACATCATTAACAATAGGATTCTACTTTATAATTGGTGAATTTAGCTAATTTAAGCTTGAGCAGCTGAACTGAAATAATCGTGTTCAACAACAAGTGTCAGCTTGAGGGGTAGAGCCCCTCGGCCCTGGGCTGCTGAGCCGTGGAAATGTTTTCTCTAAGTGCATCTAAAAATTTTAAAATGAGTTGGAGTCATGTTTGTATTCCAGAACTAACAATTCAACATCAGTACCTGACCTAAGTAATGTCTATACCATCTGGAGTAACTGCAGCAAAGAAAGAATAAACTCCTATAAAAGGGGAAATATCATGAAAAAAATCACCTGTTCTGTGCAGCGCATATTTATTAGAGAACATGAGCATCTACCAACCCTCAAACTATGAAACAAGACCACCCTCTCTGTGGTGTGTCGGCTGCCTGATTCAAATAACATGAAATAACACAATTGGCTTTGCTCCCCCTCCAATGTTAGGTGAAGAGACTTTAGAACATTTAAAATTTTATCAGCCCCTTGTCTGAGCATCTCCAATCATGGGCTGGACCCATGTTCATGTTAAAGAACTGAGCTAAAACAGCTAAAAGAAAACATCCACCTCCCTTGATGCATTGCTTTATGGTGAGCTGTGTGTGATTCATTCTAATTTAAAGGAACAGGCACTGAAATTGCTAATTTTGAAAGGGGGTTTAGACAGGTTAGAGACGGTGCTGTGTTGTTTTATCCTTACATTATTATATTATACCCAGCTGCTGTATATTATACAGCATTTGTACTAAACATACATTGTATTTAATGTTTTTCAGAACCACCATCTGTTTTACTGTACTGTTTTTTTTTGTTTTGTTTTGTTTTTTGTTTTATTTTTATTCCAGTACAACTCTAACTGCAACAATTTTTAAACAGCACAAAAATCAAGAAATCAGAAGTGACACCTGTTTGTTGTTGCTAAGAGTGTTGCCATGGAGACTAGGCATTGCAGATCCATCTGTTTTCGGTGCAAATAAACATCTTCTCCAGGCAGAAGATCCTTACTCTTATACACTACATGCCATTCACTCAGGCTGACAACTGGGGAGCTTCTGTTAAACAAAGTCAACAATATGCCACAGTAGTAGAGTGTCAATAGTTTGTTGGATTGTGCATGACACTTTAACTTTTGTGTTAATAATAAGTTGGTAATAAGATGACATTATGGTAATAATTTCTGTTTAAATGTCACAATGTTTCCTAGCTGTTACTTAATAATTCAGTGAGTATGCCTGCAGAAAAGTGTTGTAATTTTAGGGTGATTACTACAAACACAGTTCAGAAATTACATGGTATTAGAGCGCAATACTCCATCACTTGAATTACAGTTACAGTGCGATGTACACAATTACTGCATCTTACATCAGCTGAGAACATCAGTTCTTACTGATTTGTGCTTTACCCAAGTAGGGAATCAAACTTCAGTTGTATGTTTTTTAATGTTCTTTGTAACATTATTTACACTCCTAGGGAGGCTTTACTAAACGATGAAACATGTTTTTGAGAATTTTGTGGCATTCACTAAATCTTTTGGATCACAAAGACCACCCTCTTGCCCACATTATGCATTAGGGAAGGTGGCCATAGGCTAAACTGGCAACTGCTCCAAAGCACACAAACAGCTCTTTAGGATTTTACAAACCATGTGTGCACAGCTGAATCCTATGTCCCCAGTATGTGCCCCTAATAGTAGCAGAATGTCCTAATTGTAAGGGGTATGAATAAACCTTAGAACATCTAGAGCAGCAGTGGAACTGGCTGTGGTCTACATGCTAGCCGTGAAATTCATGTGACCTTGATGTTTTCTGTTCTTTTCCCCTAAAGAGTGAGTGAGGAGAGCCGTGCTGGAGCTCCAAAGCCTGGATCCTGGTCTGCTCCACTAACTGCTCCTTATCCAGGAGACTGCAGTATTAATAGGAGCTCCAAAAATAAGCCTCAAATCTCTAAGGGAGCTCTCGGGAGATGGCCGGATGGATGGCCACGTTCCCAACCAGCAACCAAGCTTCCACACATGGAAAAACCTGGCTCTAGAAAAAGACCATTGATACAATAATGAGCAGAGCTGCTAAGCCTCACATTTTTGTTGATATATATATATATATCAACAACATATTGATTATATCAGATTAACCAATATATTTTATGTAGATGAGGTGCAGTTTACACAGTACTACCATCTGGGCAATTCTAGTCGTGAAATTTTCTCACTACTAAATATTCCACAGTCAACTGTCAGTGGTATTATAACGAAGTGGAAGAGATTGGGAACAACAGCAACTCAGCCACATAAATGAATGTCGTCAGCAAATGCTTAGGCGCATATTTGACGTTGGGTGCCAGGAGAACGATACTTGCCTGACTGCATTTTGCCAAGTGTAAAATTTGGTGGAAGGGGATTATGGTGTGGGGTTGCTTTTCAGGAGTTGGGCTCGTCCCCTTAGTTCCAGTGAAAGGAACTCTTAATGCTTCAGCATACCAAAAGATTTTGGACAATTTCATCCTCACAACTTAGTTAGTAAAGTTTGGGGATGGCCCCTTCCTGTTCCAACATGACTAAGCACCACTGCACCAAGCAAGGTCTATAAAGACGTGGATAAGCTTCCATACCATGAGTTTGGTGTGGAAGAACTTGACTGGCCTGCACAGAGTCCTGATCTCAACCCGATAGAACATCTTTGGGGAGAATTATAGCAGAGACTGCAAGCCAGGCATTCTCGTCCAACATCAGTGTCTGACCTCACTCATGTGCTTCTGAAAGAATGGCCCAGAATTCCCATAAACACACTCCTAAACCTTCCTAGAAGAGTTTAAGCTGTTTATGCTGCAGAAGGTGGGACGACATCATATTAAACCCTATGGATTAAGAATGGGGTGTCACTCCTGTTCATATGTGCAAAGGCAGAAGAGTGAATACTTTTGGCGTTAAAGTGTATACAAAATCACTTTTCCGCAACCCACAACCTCTTAAGCCCGTTTTTTGACCTGCATTTATGTGAGATCTACTCTCACTAAATTAAGATAAGACTCATTCCCATTTAAAGAACAGTCCTGTGCTGTTTGGATACTGGACATGTTTTTACCAAACCACGACACAGAGGTCTTATTATTACCTCAGGGAACAAAAATCTAATGTAATTATTATGTAAATACTAGTTAATAACTATCCAATTAAACTATTATGTTTCAATAGTATGGAAACATTAAAGAAATTACATGTCTAAGAGTTAACTGTGCTTTGCATTAAAGTCAGCTCTAGGCTTAATTTTTTACTGCATGCAAATATTGAGCCAACAGCAAATGCAAGGGCTGCTCACTTGGACATAATTTGTAGCAGGGCTCAGTGATTTAGCTAAAAGATTTCTCATTTTGCGTGAATGTCAGAATGTCAGTGCTGTCTAATCGAATCAGTTCTTGGCAAAACCACCCGGGGACAGAAACATGCATCACTGATAGAACATTATTTGCTCTCTGTCCTCAGTCAAATTAAAAGTATATTGGATGCAATGGGGAACACTCATGCAAGACAACCTGACAAATCAAATGCAAAATTGCTCTCCTCCCTGTAACGGCTCTGCTGCTGCCTCATCTTCAAACAAGGTCCAGATTATTTTAATGAGGCCTTAAGTGGGCTGGATGTTTTAGCGTGTGGTGGTGCAACTCTTTCTGCATCACTGATTTCAGCCGAAAGGTCTGTGTGCAAACAAAAGATGGAGGTTGTTGGTGATTTTTAACTTTTTCTTATTTAATTTGTTAGTGGAAGTTATTTTATATTGACTTTTCTGTGCAAGAATTATCTATAGCTAGGACACACACACACACACACATGCACACACACAAAGACATTTTCATTGGATTCACAGTAGATTCCCCTCAAATCTTAACGTCAAGTTCATTTTAAAGAAGCTGAACTTCCTGTAAGGAATGTCTACAAAACTACAGTGCACCCACATTCATGACCAGTTTAGTTTCTAACACTGTTTTCACAGACTACTGTGCTTCTGTAGCCAAACGTGGCTGCAAGTGGGTTTTATTGTTGTGGAAAGATCTTTAGAAAGTACAAGAACAATATCTGTCTTTGTAAAACAGGATGATGCAGTGGGTCTTTTGATTCAGTTAAAAAAGGAATGTGAGTCACTGCCAGACACAGCCCCTTGATAAATGAATATAGAATTTGTGCTTTTGACTTTAAAGCAACATTGCATAGCACTTTTATCCTAAAATTACCGCTTCAACATCAGTGTGATGATCCACTGACCTTTAATTGGGAGAACAGAGTCTCTGTTTTTGCAGCTTGTCGTTTTGTTTCTGGGCTTGGCATTGTAGAAACTGCACTATGTACTGTAAGTGCTGGAGGCAGGCAGGAAAGAGACGAAGTGAAAAAGTGGCTCAAAACTAAATGTTAAGGTCTACAGTTTGTGCATAATGTTGTTGGATTGATTTACTAGGGTCTTCCTCAGCACATCTGGAGTAAGTAGAAAATTATTTAAGTTTTATTTTACCCCAAATCACTCCTTTAAATGTAGATATGGAAAAAACATAACACAGTATATTACCAAGCTCGTATTTTCACCTCAGCAAGGATAGTATTATAAAGCTTTGTGGCTGTGTTGCCTCTAGAAATGTAAAGGCAACAACACAGCAATCCAAGAATAGAGTTGTGAAAACATCTCTCACTCTCATCTCTTTCTGTTGCTCTCTCTCTCTCTCTCTCTCTCTCTCTGTGTGTGTGTGTGTGTGTGTGTGTGTGTGTTTCTGCCTCTCTGTCTGTCAGTCAGTCTGTATGTCTTTTCAGTCTGCACTCTCTCTTTTCTTTTTACTATTCTTTCTGTCTCTCCCCCTTTTCACCGGCTGTCCAGCCAGCAGGACCAGATGAGCACCGATAATTACCAACTGGCTGTGTGGGGCAAAGGACACCTTCAGTGTGTGTGTGTCTGTGTGTGTGTGTGTGTGTGTGTGTGCATGTGTGCGTGTGTGTGCGAGAGAGAGAAAGAGAGAGAGAGAGAGAGAGAGAGAGAGAGAGAGAGAGAGAGAGAGAAAGAGAGAGAATGTGTGTAAACAATGAACCTGGACTTAGTGACACATGCCCTTTTTGCTCCCAAAAGCAGCTTAAAACCGATTTTGCTTTGTATTGGCCCTTTGTCAGGATTGTTTTTTTTAGCTTGAGTGTTTGCTTTCTCTGTGTGTGCTGGCGCTGGCGCTGTGTTATTTCCAAGAACTATTTGTATAAAATTATAGTCATCATATTATATCTTCATAACAAAGGATTCATACATGTTCTTGGCTCTAAGCTGAGAGAATGAAAAGAGACAGGTCCGATTATAGATTAAAGATAAACTAAAAAAAAAAAAACATTCCAGGAGCAACAAGCTTTAGGACTAATGGCACTTTTCCACTGCATGGAACCTACACAACTCTATTTGACTCTGCACGGTTCTTTTGCTTTTCCATCGGCCGGATCTGGTACCTGGTTCCTGGAACCGGGCTGGTTTTCAGTCCCAGCTCACTCGTGGTTCTACCCGTGCCGAGTAGATACTAAGTGGTTACGTGTAAAACCTGCTGAGCGCTGATTGACCAAAGCCACGTCAATCACTAAAAAATGCATTGCGACAAGGAAAACTGATCTGAGAGAACTGGGGCCGTGTTTAGTCCAAAAAATAAAAACAACACGCAAAGACACGATGAGTAAAGAGTACCTAACTTTACTCACGCCGTTGTTGTGGTTTTCAAAGCCAGCAATTCTTATAGATGGGGTTTTGCAATGTGACCAGCTCCATTTCGCAGGGGAGCCCTTCCAGTGAAAAATTAACAATCGAGTCATGTCGTGTAGAACCAGACCCATGCGGTGGAGAAGCACCATTACATCACATTCAGAAAGGTACTGGAGACAAGATCATAGACCGACATATTGTTTATTCAACTTGGACAAAACAGCTATTAAATACATATCTGAAAAAAAGAATATACATAGAGGATTAGGCACCTGAGGTGTAGAGTAAGGATTTATGGTCTGATAAGACTAGATATGTCCTCGAAGGAATGACAAACTCTGAAGCCTATTTAGAACTATAGGTAAAAAACAGAGCATTGTTTATGTTGGTGATTTTTTTTTTTTTACAATCAGGAATCTGGAGAAGTACAATTCTAGAACACAACATCATGAAGGTTAAAAAAAGAAGCTAAAATAATTTGAAAGAAGTCTCCTGAATAGAACAATATAAGTAATAAACATGAATGTATAAAATCCTGAAAATATTATTTCGCTTTTGAGATTTCTGTATAATGCTCAGTTATATATTTGTTTTCTGCTATTTTCCTGATGAAATAAATAAATAAATCTCTGACTTTTGGACTGAACTTAATAGCTGTACATGTTTAGAATCTTAGCATAATATAAACTTCACAAGGATTATCACACTTACAAATGTCATGAAGGAATCGTGAAAAGTTCTTCAAAAAACCTAAGGTAGTTCTTTTGCATCATCACTCACACTTTTTAACAACTTTATTGTTTAAAGTCATTTTTTTAAACGAATCATTTACTTCATAGAACGCCATATACACACAGGCTCTACCCAAAGCTGAGGGCAGGCTGGACATTGTTTGTGTGTCATGAGTCATCCTCCCATGGTAAGACTATTCCGGAAACAGTCACATTCCTCTCTCCTCCGTTCGACAGTAACATTGCTCTGGATCCGGATGTTAGGTGCATGAATAGTGAACCAGTCCCAGGCAATGGATCAGATCCCAAAGCCCATACCCACACAAGCCACATAATCACTAAAGCAAGAGAAAGCCTTTCTACAGCCATGTACTGGCAGCAGAGGGAAATTTCATATGCCTGATGGTGAGTCACAGCTTACGCCAGCAAAAAAATAAAAAATAAAGACAAAAACCCAGAGAGAAAAAAGAGGAGGAATGCGTGGCTCCCTCAGGACTGTGGAAGTGGGAGAAAAGACTCAGCTTCTGTATCCCTCTCTCCTCAGTCCCCCGGGTCACAGCACACTTCAACTGGGACAGATTTACATGAAACCTAATGAAACACTGCTATTTTAAGCCTGTATTGGCTGACTGTGATTTAAAGACATAAATGGTCTCTAAGAACACTACACAAGAAATAACCTTAGACTCGTAAAATATAAGCTCTTAAATGGTGCTGTTTAATACTTCTAAATGTGTGTTTTAATACTTTTAAACGGGCTTAATGTTTTAATTTTATGAGGTGTAAGTATTTGAGAAGGTCTGTGTACATCAAAATATACAATCCACTTTGCAGAGGTTCCCTCACATAATGTTCACACAAATATGTCTTTAGATATTGCCTTCCACCTCATTCAGCCTCTAAAGCTCTGCAGGTATTGGAGTACAGTTGGGACAGGGGTACGGTTGTAATGAAACACATCTCACCTGTGAAAAAAAAAAGGTTTTAGCTCTCAGGTTCTTTAAGGGATCCAAACGTGTTTCTGATTGGAGGAAGCTTTGAGGACCCCCGCTTCTTTTTCTGGCACAGTTTTTAAAAGTTTAGAGCAAGAATGTTTCAGGTAGTACACAAACTGTGCAATGTATATGTTTGTGCTCAGAACACATTAGAGAGAGCTGAACTCATAGACAACCTTTGGGGTTAAAGCAGCTGAGTTCACTATCAGTGAGCAGAGATGTGTGGTCTCGGTCAAAGTGCCAGAGAAAAATATGCCTGTGAGACACATTTAATTCAAAGCCTCATATTTTTCACTTTCATTTTCGCCCTGAGGAAAGAGCACCTTGATTGAATCCTTGTCTATGTTGAGTCTTTTAATAGTCCAAGGTGAACAAGAACATTCCGCTCCCATGTCCCCCCATGTGAGGGGGAGATTAAGCATTCCTTGCTAAATAAATCTCAATGTCAGCACATTCATAGATATTTCTTTTGAAATAAATTTTGTAATGTTGAATTCACATTTTACAGCTGATAATAACATCATAATTAATTTATGCATCAAATCTGGCTGACATTTTGAACAACCAATCATTCATTCATTCATTATCTGTAAGTGCTTATCCAGTTCAGGGTCGCGGTGGGTCCGGAGCCTACCTGGAATCATTGGGCGCAAGGCGGGAATACACCCTGGAGGGGGCGCCAGTCCTTCACAGGGCAACACACACACATTCACTCACACACACACACACACACCTACGGACACTTTTGAGTCTGCAATTCACCTACTAACGTGTGTTTTTGGACTGTGGGAGGAAACCCACACAGACACAGGGAGAACACACCACACAGAGAGTCACCCAGAGTGGGAATCAAACCCACAACCTGCAGGTCCCTGGAGCTGTGTGACTGCGACACTACCTACTGTGCATCATATCAAGGTTAAATTACAAATCTAAGATTTGTAGTTTGGTGCCAAACATCTACTATTTTTGGTGGGCTGTAGCATAGCAGTGGGTACCACTAGTGCTTTCTGGTACTAAGGTCTGGATAAGAACACCTTGCTACACCAATAAGAGTTTTTGGACAAAACTCCAGACACTCCATTGTTTTAACATCATCAATTGACCTTGTCCATATTTAATAGTATTCATAGGATGATGCTGTTAAGTCAACAGAAAAAGTCACACATTGGAGTATAGAGTGTGACAAGGAAAACATGTGGTGGAGGGCCCTGAAAGCGTGAGTGGTTGGGTGAATTTCAGCGGTGGCAACAGGTAGTTCAACTGGATACCAGATTTGCTCAGCAGAAAAGCAAAAGAGTCAAGCCTAGCCGAGTCATGTAGGTTCCATGCAGTGGAAAAGCACCATAACTAAGGGTATCCACAAAAGGCCTGTCTTAGTGCTTCTGATATTTTTTTTTTTCACTTCAGGTTGAGAACTTCATATTTTGCTGCAAAATTACTATTTTTATATTTTACTCTGTCTGACATTTTTTAAATTAATTTTGCTTTCTTAAAAAAATAACAGTGATTTGCAAGTTGCTTAATAAGTGATGAATATAGGATCCATTATTAACCAAGCTCACCCAACATTTAATACAAGGACAGCATCTCATGACCATGTTAGCCACAGAGATTTATATCTTATTAAGAAAACATGATTCTGCCTGTGCATTGTTAGATTTTTGGGTTAGTTTCTTGTGCACATAAACACATGCTTGAACAGGGGGTACCAAATAGGTCTGAGAAGAGGAGGTTGAGAATGGTCAGTGCATGTTAATAGGCAAAAGCCTTTTATATATACTGCCATTTAAACATATCAAACCCTGAGTTACTGTACTGTCTCATTGGTTGTAAATCAGTATTAATTAAAAACAGACATTGCTGGAACATTCCTCTTAATCAATAGCAAGGTTCTGGTAAGTGAGTGAAAGCAGTATTTGGAGTTGATATAGAGGGCAGTGTTACATTAAAACAGTGAGAGGCAGAAATAGAAGAGATTTGATTCATTTATTGTTGGCATTTTACTCAAAAGACTTTGAATTTGGCATCAATCTCATCTGCAAGGCAGGTGAATTTGGCTAAGACAAATTATCTTAACTTGAAAAACTTTGTCCCAGGCCTCTTCACCTGACCAACATTCTCCACGCTCACTTTAACCAACAGACAGTGATGACCCAGTGCAGGGCTTAGAGTTCAAACCGATTAAGAACACACGGCTCGTGCTGAAGCTAGAACATCCTCGAAGTATTCCACCCAAAAAAAATACTTCACTCTCTCTCTTCACACCTCCCCCCTTCTCTGTCTCTCACATGCTCTCACTCTCTCTTTCAAGGGCTCACCAGCACGCCTGGAACTCATCCACTCAGAATCAGTTCTTGTAATTATTCGCTGTTAACGAGCATTAGCCATGGGTCTGAATGGGCTATATTTGGGTCCCATACACATAAATATTTCTCTAATTCACTCTCCAAAATTGAATTGTCTTTAAGCTGGTGTCACATGCTCCCGCAGTACAGTGATAACAGTGAAACTGCATTTTTGGATTGGAAAAAAGGATTCCACCATGGCTGATCTGCTTAGCACAGCTGGTTTTATAAAATACATAGAACTGTATGCATTGTGATTTGGAGTGACTGTAGAGGGAGATACAGTATCACTCTCTGAGTCCATAAATGGATTCTGTCCATAGAATGTAACATCTTACAGTCTATTGGAATTCCCAGGCTATTACATTATACGGACACCTGCTGATCCAACATTTCCTCTGAAAAGAATTGCATTAACAGCGAGTTTGTCCCCATTTGTTGAAGTAACAGCTTTTGCTCCAATCGGGAAAGGATTCCTCTAGATGTTGCAACATTTCTGTGTGGGTTTGATGGCACCCAATGATTAGAACATTAGTAAAGCCAGGTACTGATACTAGATGGTAAGTTTGGGATCACAAAAACCATTGCATCACATCTCAAAATCTACAAAGGGATCTTAGTTTCACTGCTCCATGTCATAACATTGGAGAGGATTTACACCCCTCTAGCCCACATTTAGCTTAGAATTATGAGCTTAAACTCATGTGCGCCATCTCCAGAGTGTTGTATTTTATTTCATGCTTTTCTATGGTGTTTATAAAAGCTGTGTGTGCACAATGGAATCTGTTTTTGCACTTCACATTAAAATTAGAACCGGTATTTACACACATGTAGACACAGAGTATAATGAATAAAGCACATAAACTTAAGTCTAAACCATTTAGGGAAAAAAAAAATTAACAAAATGTTAAAATTTTACAGAACAATAATATGGACAATAACAAAAAATGAGAATCCGTTTAGCAAGGGATACCAGCTGTGCTCAAAAGCAGTTTCATCACAAGGCAAACATCATAAAGTAACTGCAGAGTGATTGTATCTACTCAAACAAAAGCGTGGAAAGCATATAGTGGGATAATGATGGAGGAAATCAATGTCCAATTCAGCAGTTCACATATACACAGCAGCAGGGTTAAGATCACACTTCAGCTTGGAAACGATTTGTTAATGAGGGTTTTAGAGAGGACAGCACATTGATTTTTGTATCTAGAAGGATGGTGTCTTTTTCCTCTGCATGGATTGAGCACAAGTTTGATGAGGCAATGCAAATATATTAACAGCTTTTATTAGACTGAAATTACCTTTCGTTTGCATAATATACAACATACAAATGAGTTCATATCAAGGAAAATGTTCTGTGTATTTTTTCTAAAGCTTTCAAAAAATTCACATCTTAACGTTCACATCCCAGTCTCATTTTGAAATCACTGAATTTATGATGTCACAACTCTCATACATGTTTTCATCTTTACCCAACAGCAGTTTAGCGCAGCACTCACTTGTGCTAAGCATTTAATGAATGTTTATCTTGAACTGTTTTCTGAATGAGGAAAAGAACATGGACGCCAGTCAGAACAGAGCTCATTTACTTATATCTCTCTTAAAGGTATAGTAACTAAAACAACCTGGGAACCAGGAGAGACTTGAATATGGTCATGTAGAAATGATTTATGCACAGTTCATAAATGAGGCCTCAGGGGAAGAATGAAACACTTGTAAAATATAGGATACTGGCAGCTTCTTTCTAGGCTATTTTTAGCAGAGCTGATAATTTAGATTAAAATCGACATATAAGAAAAATATCCACCTACCAACGTGTGTTTTTGGACCGTGGGAAGAAACTGGAACACCTGAAGGAAACCCATGCAGACACAATGAGAACACACCACACTCCTCACAGACAGTCACCCGGAGGAAACCCACGCAGACACAGGGAGAACACACCACACTCCTCACAGACAGTCACCAGGAGGAAACCCACGCAAACACAGGGAGAACACACCACACTCATCACAGACAGTCACCCAGAGGAAACCCACGCAGACACATGGAGAACACACCACACTCCTCACAGACAGTCACCCGGAGGAAACCCACGCAAACACAGGGAGAACACACCACACTCCTCACAGACAGTCACCCGGAGGAAACCCACGCGGACACATGGAGAACACACCACACTCCTCACAGACAGTCACCCAGAGTGGGGCTCGGACCCAAAACGCCAGCCCCAGGACCCTAAAGCTGTGTGACAGTGACAATACTGTGCCACACTCAACACATTTTAAAATATGAAAATAAAAAAGCCATGGTACACAATGTTTTATAAATAAATTACATGCACAGATATTGATAATAGTTTGTTTTCCTCTTCAGGAATCATTCCTGTGTGTGTGAGTGTTTGTGAAGGCACAGATTTGACTCAGAATTTCTCAGACCCTTTTAGTTAATCCACTATTATGAGGAAGAACGCAGATAAGGATTTTCACAAAGCTCCTGCCCGAAGTTGTGCACAAAGCAGAAGGGGGTAATTGAATATTTGAGCTGAAAGCATATGAAATAAGTTCTGTGAATCCCCTATACGGCGCTCTAAGCCTGCTTTAGGATCTGCCTGGAAAATTTATTTTAAAACAGATTTCTTACTCTTATTGTAAATTTTTAACCTCATGTGTGAATGGATGTGTGAGTATGTGTGCGGGGTCTAAACCATACAGTGTGGTCCAAAATCTGTTTATTTACTCAAGTATTAGTAGTTTGTTATGCTTAGGGTAAATCTCCACGAAAAGAATGAATATGTCTGTAATGACCCCTGAAGTCAGAGAACTGACAGCGTGCGTGTGCCTATGTGTGTGTGTGTGTGTGTGTGTGTGTGTGTGGTCTAGATATTTATCACCTTGTAGGGATCAAAACCTGTTTACACACTCACATTGTGGGGACTTGCTTCCTTACGGGGACAAAAGTTGTGTCTCCATCATTTTAGGTGAATATGCATTAAGGTTAGAGTTAGGGAGAAGCTATATGTGTGTGTGGTGTGTGTGTGTGTGAGAGAGAGAGAGACAGAGAGAGAGAGAGAGAGAGAATATGAAGTGGTGTGGATGAGAGCGTGAGCCACCTGATGCAATAGGTGATAGTCTTTATCCACATTGCTTTTTTAGCCTGAGCTTTGAGATGCTGCCTGTATTTCCCTTCTCTAAAACTGAGGACTCTGCCAGCTCAGCGCAGCATGAAGTGAACATGCCATTCACTGTAAACACAGAAATGTGTTAATAACAATTCATAGTCATTTGCAACTCCTTGTTGTTTTAATTCCCTCATTTGTTAGCCCACCCGAGTTCACAACAAAATCTGAGCCAAAGACACAAGTTCTGTACGCTCTTAAAAATAAAAGGATTTTGATTTGGTTTGCTATTGAAAATACAGTATAAATGCGTAATCATTAATTAGTGGACTTTATAACATATAGTAGGGGCTTAATATGGAGATTATATAGCACACAAAAAGCAACATTTATAAAAGAGAACTTATGAACAGCTAATTATAGTAATCACAGGATGACATAATATGCTAGTTGATGCAATTAACCCCAAGCTAAACTGATTGACATTTAACCCATTTATAACACTGTTATGACAATAACAATTCATTCTAAATTACATTCATTGTCTGTAACCCTTATCCAGTTCAGGGTCACGGTGGGTCCGGAGTGCAGGGCAGGAACACACCCTGGAGGGGGTGCCAATCCTTCACAGGGCAACACACACATTCACCCTCACACCCACACTTACATTATGGACAATTTTGAGTCGCCATTCCACCTACGAGCATGTTTTTGGACCGCTGGAGGAAACCCACATGAACATGGGGAGAACACAACAAACCCCTCACAGATAGTCACCCGGGGCAGGGCAAGAACCCACAACGTCCAGGTCCCTGGAGCTGTGTGACTGCGACACCTACCTGCTGCACCACCGTACAGCCTTTGTAAATTACACAGCAGTAATTTACATTTCTGTCACTTTAGTTTAAGGTCCTTTTTTGAGCTGATTTTAGAGTTGTTCTAAAAAATGTGTATATTTCTTAAAAAAAAAAAAACATCCCAAGCTGGTCCCTCTGCCCCTGCACTGAAAATCTGTTGAGTATATTTCACTGTACAGTGTACAGTACTTGAACATGCATCAACAAGCACTGGTCCTTTTTCTTCTTATTTCTTATTCTCTTTCTTTTTCTCCATCATTCACTCTCGCTTTTTCTCAACCTACATTCAGCTGCATGTCTGTGAATTTGGGCATAGGGTTTTCTAATGTTTTCACAGAGCTGTAGTTAGAGTTCTACTGTTGCAGCAAATACAAAGTGAGTTGAAAAAAAAATCCCTTTGAAGAACCATCCTATGGAAGGTTCCTAAGAACACTAAGGGGGTTCTTCTGGCCTGATGCCAACATGCCCATCAGTGTAAAAAACTGTAGGCAAAAGATTGCTGTAATTCAGAAGCTTGCTTCAACAGGCATTGAACACAATATGTTTTTTCCTCTCGTTCTCTCTCTTCCCCCCCTCCTTTATTCCAGTTTTTCTCTCTCCCAGCCTACATACAGCAGCATTATTGGACATAGGGTTTTCCGTCCATCCACTGAAAGGATCTTTAGGGATCCGGAGGTGATACTATTGGCAAGGCACCAAAGAACAAAGTACAGTGTACATTATAGGCCTGTAGTAAGTCTTAAGCCTGTATCAACAGGCATTGCCCATGGAAACCATGTTTTTTTCTTATTACTTCTCATTCTCAGTCTTTCTCTCCCTCCCTCACTCAATTCTCTCTCTCTGTGAGCCTACATACAGCTGCATTTGTGCGATGTGTGGACCTCTTTCATTCTCTCTTTGATCTTGGCGCTCCCAGCCCAACCTTGCATCCATTTCGTGATGAGCGGCATGACTCCCTCACACAGTGGAATGCGTGTGTTATTGGGAGAGACTCTGACCCGTGGATGTTAAAATTGCTTGTGTGTGCGAGTGTGTGGGGGCCGACTTGCCGCTTTAAGATGTGCGGGGTCATACATGCACGGGTGGGAGGAGATATATCTGTCTCTCTCTCTCTCTCTCTCTCTCTCTCTCTCTCTCTCTCTCTCTCTCTCTCCATTTGGAAATGCTGGAGTGGGAGGAGTGGGTTCCAGTGTTCATCTGAATAAGCCCTTATAATTCTCCCTTTCCAATCACACTAACACAATCATATTAACAAACGAGCCCTGTGATCTACATATTAACAGAATAATTAGACATTGTTATGATAGAAATAACTTTTTTTCTTTTTTTGCTACATTAAACAACCTGTTTGAAAGAATGGGGATGCTTATGTAATGAAGTGTGCACACACACGCACTCAAGACACATTTATTCAAATCTACCAATGCCACCTGGTGGATTGAGTTGTGGAGGGGAAAAAAATGCAGCTTCTGATTGGATGGCACAGCTTACAGAAACATCTGGTGCTGTGGATGGGGTATTTAGAGGGAGCTGTCAGGGCAGTGCCAGGTAACTCAACACCCTGCTGGAGATTTGGAGAGGAATGCTACAAGAGCATTCACTGCCTTGATGAATATATACACAGTATCTATAACATGGAGATGTCTCAAAATGATTTGGATTTTATCAATCACAGCAGCAGGGAGTGTCACAGTCACACAGCTCCAGGGAGGTTGTGGGTGGGTTCGAGTCCTGCTCTGGGTGACTGTCTGTGAGGAGTGTGGTGTGTTCTCCCTGTGTCTGCGTGGGTTTCCTCCGGGTGCTCCGGTTTCCTCCCACAGTCCAAAAAAACACGTTGGTAGGTGGATTGGCGACTCAAAAGTGAGTGTGTGAGTGAATGTGTGTGTGTGTGTGTGTGTCTGTGTTGCCCTGTGAAGGACTGGCGCCCCCTCCAGGGTGTATTTCCGCCTTGTGCCCAATGATTCCAGGTAGGCTCTGGACCCACCGTGACCCTGAATTGGATAAGCGCTTACAGATAATGCATGGATGGACGGATGGAAGTTGCCATTTAGTTGCCATCAGAGCCTCTATTTCCATCCAACAATTTTGCACAGGGAAAGAATTAAGCTGGTGACACTGGGTCACAGTAGATTTTAAACAGTGAACCTGTTGGTTAATGGTTGGTGAGTTAGTTGGGTGGTTAGCTCCAAGATGAGGCAGTAGAATTCCCTGAGCTACTCTCAAGCTGAAAATGTTATGAACCCAAAACCTTTTCTCTTTCATAGTGCTCATAGTATCTCCTGGCTAGCGAAAGTAAAGCTAGTAGAAATCCTCGCCCACCCTCATTCATACCTCAGCACTCTAGCCAAGGCATTGTAACATATGCACATATATTTGTTATATTATGCGACAGTGTCACAATTTTTTTATTATGGAAAATTAACATATAAAGCAGTGTTCTAGCCAGTCATAAAATAATATGTGCTAAGTTTTACATAATTCATATTTTCTAAGCACATCTCATTATTGGTGTCCTATTTCAGCAAATCCTAACAAGGACATTTGTTTCCCTGTCACTTCCCAGAATTCTGACGTGTCTAATGGATGTTCATTCCTATTAAGTCCTAAGGTAGACCGCAGAAATTGACAAGGACTATAAAAGCACATGTGTGTGGAGTCTAATTTCAGTATGAATAAAATTGGCCTTGATTCTTGGGAATTGATTCTTGACTGACGTTTAAAAGCACATATGAATATGAATATTACATATTTACATATATATTGCATATTACAGTGTGCTGGAAACTTGAACATCCTCATCAGTAGCACTGCCACTACTGAGAAAGCTTAACAACAGTTCTGTCCCAGTAGTAAGCTGCTATCAGGAGACGTATAGCACTGCCTTGCCACTGTGAATTGGTCAATATGTTTAATGTCACTTTGATAGTCCTCTGCACTCTGCCAATGCAGAGATGATGTCAGAGGTGAATTCTTTTGGCAGATCATGAGTCGTTCATCTGCTCCAGTGAGGATTAATTCAGGATACACACAGCTTAAAAATATGACACTGTGATGTTCACTACTGTATTCAAGTAGGTCTACATCTGCAACAAATTCCCAAAATATGCAGAAAAGTAGGTTAATAATCTTAACTAGCTCTGCTTTTAGTTAATTCATGTTAGCTCTGCTTAACTAGCAATCTGCTTGCAGTAAAAATAAATTGGCTGCCGAATTTCTACCGTCAAAAGTAAAGATATTATAAACATTAGTACCCTAAAATCTGTATGACATGTTTTGTTGAATTAAACACAACAAATTAGAAGAAAGCTTGGATTAAAATCAGCATGAAAATGTAATGTTTAAATCTGAGTGCGTAATGAAACATGGCATCATAACCAGCTGGGTATCAATATTGTTGCATCCATTACAGTCTCTGCACTTCTATGCTTGCTATTCTCACTGATATTTGTATGGTTTCATTAATGTTGACATAATAAAATGATATTTATGGTTAAGCTTAGTTTATTATGGATATGTGGTGTTCGGTTTGTGGTGTGTGTGCATCTACGATCTGCATGTAACATCCCCTTCATGTGACTCTAAACTTTGTTTGTTTTTAGTTTATAGTTTTTCGATTTTTTTTTTAGTTTAGTTTTTTTTAGGAGAAGTAAGAAACATACTTAAGGTTTAAATGGGACATCTACGATTGTGAGGAAACATAATTCTCTCTGGGTTGTTTACATTCAGGATCTCCTGCGAGTTTAAGGTGGAAACGTTATGTTTGAGAAGAACAACCGCTGTTTGAATGTGGCTGGAGTTTCACTTGTCTATGAGTATTTATTCACTGTTTGAATTGACACAGAAACTCATTTGTAACTTGAGTTGTTTAGTTTTGTAGCACTTTCAGTTTAGAGACCTTTAGAGACCTTTCAGTTATTTCCACCTTAAGTTATCCAAAACAAGAAAAATGTGTAAATATTACCCACATTTGGGGTAGGAATAGAGCAATATCCACATTTCGGTTTGCGCTTTTGAATGTTTGGAATTCTCTCCATTGCCTTAAAAAACAGCAGATGCATTTCCTCTCCCATGAGCAGATAAAGAGTAAGCCTAGCATACCAGACTGAGACAGTTTTTTTTTAATAATTTACAGCCAGTGGGTTTTCATAAGAACAATAGACTGGTTTCCAGCACAAAAACAGATGGGAGAACCAGTAAACGGTGAGGAAACATCTTTTGAACGTGTGTTTTGATTAGAATCATGAACATTGCCTTTAAGATCTCTGTTCAAATGATGTAGTTAAGTAAACATTGTCAAAAACGTAGATACATGTTTTTTTCTTTGGAGAGTGATGGTATGTTATTTATTGTGATATTCTGTATCCTAGCATTATTTCTATTAGCATTATTATTATTATTATGAATTTTTATTTTATTTTCATGATTTCAGTCGCTATCAACAAGTTCCAGAATGTGTGACACAAACACATAATGCAAGCAGGGAATCCCTGTACTGTCAACAAACCTTGATTGCTAACCCTAACCACAGCCAGTGATCTATGCTAACAAATACAACCACCCCAGCATTAAACTCTTTAACTTATTTTTTATCTGCTCTGTCCATCAAGAAAAGATGTGAAGACATGCAATGTTCTTGTTTGTCTTCAGTAAGTTCTGATTTTAATAATACTTCCAAATCTAATATTTTTTCTTCATTACACTATAATATAACAGGAACAGCTTGTCTGTTTCTTCTTCTAACCTCATGAATATCTCCACCTAGTGTTATACAACTGATGTTTGATAAAATATGGATCAGCTGGTATTACATTTGTGAAACATGGGTGACATGTCAGGGAATACACCACTTCTGACTTGATGTGAAATCACGCAGTTGATAATAGAGTAAAAAATGACAAATATATGATTAAGTTCTGCTGCATATCATCATGTTGGAATTCAGTATTTCATCTTAATGCGTCTACCTTTAGTATATGGCCTATGGTTTGTTGTCATCTGTTTATCTGACATTTCTTAAATAATTAAAGGCATCAGTAGGTAGCTGGTCTTTATTTTTGCTGCAGCTGTAGACTAGATTTTGGAACATTTGCTGTGAAGATTTGATTGCATTCAGCAAGTAGAACATTAATAAGGTCAGGTGTTGATGCTGAATTATTAATCCTCGATCTCAAACTAAAATCCAGAGATACTCCATTTAAATAGAAGTATAGGAGGTTTTATCAGCTATAGGTCAGCCTGTGTGTGTGTGTATGTGTATCATAAAAGCATTTTAAGAGGGCGCAGTGCTTTGCTAGTGAGGGAGCAGTACAGTATTGACCTGTATTAGACAAAGTAGGCTAGCTGCACCACTGGGGAAGCTGGGTAACTACTTCCAGACTGTGTCAGAGGGGCTTTCACTGTTCACCCGCTCATCATCTGCTATAAAAATAGGGCACGGCAAAGGGAAAGCGTGAAAAGATTGAAAGAAGAGGAGAGAGAAAACCATATCTATCTGGGCTCCAGAATTGTGTAAGAATCTTTACATCAGAACATTGATTGTAGCCATGGAAACATGAATAGAACATTCAAAAACTGTTGGGAAATTCATTGCAGTGGTCCTTCTGACTTCATTGCATGCTTGCTTGAAAACAACCAAACCCAATCTAAACCTTCTTTATTCTTTTTAGTTAATGTTCTTATTTATATTAAATATTTATTGTATCATATAATTCAAAAGATAAAATATTACTTTTCCATAATTATTATTCATCACATTATAATGGCAATATCTGCATCAAAACCACCTTACTCATAAGGGCTTTTAACACAGAGTGTGAATAGTATGTGAATTATTGAGACATAATTATATTTACTCAAACAGGTTTAACTGATGAAGACAAAAACATTATTATTTTTTCTGTTCGAGTGTTGGAGTGTTGACCAAGTCGCAGTTATATCTGTTGTTGGCATAGCAACAACCAAAATGACCTGTGTGTGTCCCAGTAGCTAAAAGGTTTGAATAAATGTAAGATAAATCAAGCAAAAGAAACTGAGGTAATAGTGAGTCAAGCTGTGAAGGAGCTTTTACTTTTTCCCCATCATTTGAACACAGCAGCTCCCCTTAAAACTGTGTGAATATTTTATGACTGATGCCAGTCTGAATGATCCAGAAATCTTTACGTTACCTTACATTAATATTACATATTTTGCTCAGAAATATTTTCTTTTTTTTCTGTCAGGGATAATACATCATCATCATAACCTTTTCCGCTAAATCCATTTCATGGTCACGGTGGCAACAGGGCAAACAAAGAAGCCCAGATGTTTCTGTTCCAACGCAACGTCCACCAGCTTCTCCTGGGGGATCCCCAAGGCGTTCCCAGGCCAAGCTAACCCAGGCCGAGAGATATAATCCCTCCATCTTGTCCTGGGTCTACCCTGGGGCCTGCTTCCTGTTGGACATGCCTGGTATACCTCTAGTGAGGGGCGTCCAGGAGGCATCCTCATCAGATGCCCGAACCACCTCAACTGACTCCTCTCAACGTGATCACTGAGTTCCTCACCCAATCATGGAGAGCACGCCCAGCAACCCATCGGAGAAAACTCTTTTCAGCCACTTCCTCCGTGATCTCGTTTTTTTTAGTTATTACCCAGAGCCCATGAACATAGGTGAGAGTGGGTACGTAGACTGACTGGTAAATTGAGAGCTTTGCTTTATGGCAGCTCTCTTTTCATCACAACGGTGCGGTACAATGACTGCATTACTGCAGACGAAGCACCTAACCTACGGTCAACTTCACTATCCCTCTTCCCATCACTCGTGAACAAGAACTCCTTCCCTTGGGGTAGGTTCTCAACCCCTACCTGAAGGAAGCAGGTCTGTTTCCAGGAGATAACCATGGCCTCAGACTTGAAGGTGCTGATCCGCATACCTACCGCTTCAGACTCAGCTGCAAACTGCTCAAGTGAACGCTGGAGGCTTCTGTGCATAGAAGCCAGAGGAACAACATCTTCCGCAAACAGCAGAGATGCCACCTCCCGAGCCCCTCGAAGGAAGCCTCACCTGTCCATGAACATCAGGAATAGAAATGGAGACAATGCACAGCCCTGACTGAGTCCAGTGCCCATATTGAACAAGCTTGACTTACTGGGACAATATATAACTTGTTAAATTCTTATTTTCCTTTTAAAATTCTGCATTAGTATTTTGGTTAAATGCAATATGTAATGTTATTGAATATATTATTGATGTGAAACCTATCTATTGTGTTTATGTTTTCTGGGCCCTTGGACCAACATAAACTTTGGCTCAAGTTTGGACACCCCTGGTGTTGTGTGTGGCTGTATGAGCTTAGAGATTGTATATGATGGATTTGTGCTGTTGGTATATGTTCTCATGTACGTTATATATATATTTTAGAAAATATTGCAATTACTATATTAATATATTAGTAAGCAATAACATGTAACTGAACTTTCCTTGTAGAAACAACATGGAGAACCTCAGTGAAGTATGTATACAAATATGTATTTATAGATTCTATATGAAGGAGTTTCCCTTAGCTGTGGCATTCTGATTAGCACCCATATTAAATGACCTATATACAGAGGAAAGGGTGTCTATCTGATGCGTGTGTATGTGTGTGTGTGTGTGTATGTGTAGCTCAGCTTACGTATGGAGCTAAAATTGAACTCCACACAGTACCACAAGGGCTTTCAACTCCTTTACACAATGCAAATTAAACTATGTCATTTAGGCTGCCATTGGAAAATCCACAAAAGTGAAGGTCAGAGAATGACATGAGTGTGGACCTGATTCCACTGACATGGACACAGCTCACTCAGGTGCTGCAGAGCAAGTCTAGCTTTGAAAGAGATTGACAGAGTGTCAAAACAATCAGTTTTACTAGGAAGAAGTACATCTTGACATTAATGGAGTATTTGGGAGACACATTTAAGCTTTTAACAAGAAACAATACTCAAAGAAGAGCCCTCCTTAGTATATCTACAGCTTCTCCTCGACGACAAAAGGGATCAGATGAAAGGACATCTGGGATTTTTTCACAGGATTAATGTTTGAGCATCAAGAGACTTTAGCAAAAGACTCCTGCTGCTCAGATATTTCTTTCTCCTGAGCAAAATAGCCCATGTGCATCTCCCCTTGTGTTTTAGTACACACAAGGGTTCTTTAGTGAAGAAAATGGCCCTGAACACTTGAAGAAACTTTTGCATGAATAAAAGGTTCTTTGCCTCATGAAGAGGTTCTTCAGATGGATGAACAGCGTGCTTTAGATGGTTCTATATACCAACATTTAGAAACCAAAAACGGTTCTTCTAGTGTTATACTGGCTTAAAGTCTACAAAAGAACACAGAAGCTTCACATTTCGAGTGTGTGTGTATGTATGTACATTTATCTGCATCTGTATTGAACAACAAACAGCATTTTTCATGGGGAGTAGATTTGTCAGAATGTGGTGTTAAAGATTTTATTTTTCCTTCAAGAAGGGAAGAATTAGCTTGGATGATATCTTCAAAGAGATTTGTCCGGGCCTGGGGACAACACCGTATATGAATCTACATTTGAAGCCTGCTGCAGGGAATGCAACGGATGGGATGTGATAGTGAATTATCTTTTTCAGAGTGATACAGATACTGTGAACTGGCTTTTATTGTTTAGTTATAACATTTTCAGAACTACTGCCACTCAAAATATTACAATGTATTTAATCTGTTTTGTTGTCAATAAATTGAGGCATATAAGAATCCTATACCAGAGTATGATAAGGGTAGAACTAAGATTACCAGTGACTATATAGTGATAACTGTGAGCCATGGGGGATGGAGAAGTCTGTATTATTCAGCAAGCAAAAAAGAATGTTATTATAATTGGAAAAGCGCACAAAACTGGCTGCATAACTAAAGAAAAAGTAATAAAAAGTATGCATATTTTTCTGTTCCAAGAGTAAACTACTTAATAGCTACTGATAAAAGGGGGAAAGCACTAGCTGAGATATTAGGGAGCACAAGAAGAAGGTAAAGGGAATAATAAATGAACTCTGAGCTGTTGTCATCTAGACTCATTGCTCTGATGGACTGAGGACTGGGGAGGCAGATTGAACTGATTCCATAATGATTTCCACCTCAGAATTGGGCTGAGAATTTGCATCATTCACCTAGGTTATTTTATGACTCATTCTTTTGAGTAGAGCAGAAACTTGACAGCTCAATTTAGCTGTGACACCCTTGAGAAGCCTTTTTTAAGAGACCACGCTAGAGGAGACTTCATAACACTCCCACATTCAGACAGGGACAAAGAAAGGAGAACAGGGACCATCCAAAATCCATCTGCACCTCCCTCCTTGGACCCCCAGCTCTCAGCCAGGGTGAGCTGCATGCTTTATATAATCAGTGACCAGGGTCTTCAACACAGAATGTTGAAAGACATTGTTTTAGTGATCAGCCAATGCATGGTTGATGTATGAAGTGCGTTCCGTTAGTTTTTCGCAGAACCTCTGAAACCAGGCTTAATCCATGTTTAGGAAACTGGCTGTGAATGTTAATGTCCCTAAAATCAAAAGGCTAATTTCCACAAATTAGTTACACAATGAGTTCCTTACACAATAATAGTTTAATTTCATGATATCTGAATTAATACAAATATTTACTCCCATTATTTTTATCTCAACATAGTTTAAAGTGTAAGTAAAGCTTAAAGTAAATATAATTTAATTGTATTTTACCACTATAATGAACAAACTTATATATCATTCATTCATTGTCTGTAACCACTTATCCATTTAAGGGTCACAGTGGGTCCGGAGCCTACCCAGAATCACTGGGCGCTAGGCAAGAACTCACAGGGCAATACACACTCTAACATTCACTCACACACTCATACCTATGGACACGTTTAAATCCCCAATCCCCCTACCAGTGTGTGTTTTTGGACCGTCAGAGGAACCCCTCAGGGGAGAACACACCAAACTCCTCACAGACAGCCACCAGAGTGGGGCTCAAACCAAAACCCCTGGGTCCCTGGAGCTGTGTGGCTGTGACACTAACTGCTGCGCCACCATGCCGCCCTTCATATATATATCAGCCATTTCCATTCCGTTTCATTTTCCATTTTTAGTAGCACTCGTCACATTTATATATATATATATATATAGGAATGCTACTAAAAATGGAAATGGCTGATATATATTTTTGTTCATTACAGGTGTAAAATACAATTAAATTTACTTTAAGCTTTAAACTATATTGAGATAGTGAAAGTAATGGGAGTAAATATGTTTCTTTTCTTAATAATTGTTGATTACTGTTAATTCTATGATACTTATGATACTGATTTTTGACTAATGACATAAATATTAGGAATTGTTGAAAAATCTTTCAACTTGGACGAAGTTACAATGAATGAACCTGAATAAATGAACACCATGACACTCCACATCTGGTGAAAAAGTCTTGTGAGTCAAAAAAAAAGGTACAGGTTTTCAGCAGTGTATCTCACTGTCAGAATGGGGAAAATGGACATGAGGCATTAATTAAAGCTGTCAGAGAGTTTATAGACAATGGAAAAATTACCTAATCGACTTGATCTATCAATCATTAAAATAATTAAAATTCTCGTCAGCTGAAGCAGGAACCTGCAGTGACTGGGGTGTGGCACGTTGTTACAGTGTCACTTAAAATCTGTGGGCTGTCTGGGGACAGGACCATATTTTATAATTTAGGACTGACCCCTGTGTGACTAAGAAGGTGAGTCAACATTAACGGCCACCATTCTCTCTCCCAGGTGTGAATTAATGGCTTTATATTTGGCCTGTCTGGGCTCTGTGCCGGTGAAGGGCTTTGAATTTTTCTGTGTCCAGTTTGGGGTAGCAGTTTTCCCTTCAGGCCCCTGACATGTGCCACTGGTTGTGGTAATGAATGTCATTTATATTGTGCTTTGCTAATATGGCTTGCAGAAGCCATGTCTACCAAACCAGAGGCCAGAGAGCAAGCCTTCAAGCAGAAGCATGAGCTAACACTGAGCCCAGATACTTTGCTATTATAAACCCTGAGTGAGTGGGTAGAACAACCCCAATTCATACTTAAGTAAAAGTACTGGCTTGTAACTTGGGTAAAATAATGACTCAAGTTATAGCAAGAGCAGCAAATCAATACAAATCGAGTAAAGACTAACAGTTTTTAAAATGAACTAAGTATTAACTGACAGCATCATCTTTTCTATGGAATCTTGTTAAAATAAAAAAAAAATTTACATGAAAATCATTCATTCATTCATTCATTATCTGTAACCACTAATCCAATTCAGGGTCGCGGTGGGTCCAGAGCCTACCTGGAATCATTGGGCAGGAATACACCCTGGAGGGGGCGCCAGTCCTTCACAGGGCAACACAGACAAACACATTCACTCACACACTCACACCTACGGACACTTTTGAGTCACCAATCCACCTTCCAAAGTGTGTTTTTGGACTGTGGGAGGAAACCGGAGCACCCAGAGGTAACCCACGTGGACACAGAGAGAACACACCAACTCCTCACAGACAGTCACCCGGAGAGGGAAACGAACCCACAACCTCCAGGTCCCTGGAGCTGTGTGACTGCGACACTACCTGCTGCGCCACCGTGCCGCAGTAAACAAATATGAATGGTCAAAATAAATTAGTAAGACTCAATAAAATACAAATCAGTTAAAAGTACTTGGGCAAGACAAGTACTCACAACACCCATCTGCAAATAATTCAAATAATAGTTTAAACATCAGTGTAGTTCTAAAATGGCTGATCTTTTTCAGTCCGAGAACAAAATACCACTGTTTGATAAGAATTCCAAACACACATCCCCAAGTTACCTTTGAACTGAGGGCCTTGTTGCCATGGAAATCCTGAAATGGTCTGTACTGAGTATACACACGCTTAAGCAGCAGTGGACTTTATAAATGCAGATACAGTGGGAAACATGCCAGTACAGTCTACTCAGATTTACTCAGTCTAGCATTTTAATTAAGGTCAATAAATGTCCTGTGGACTATAACAAGTCAATTAAAGGGAATGAAATGACTGGTAACATTAATACTCTGTCAAGCCATCATTAAACTAGATTTAGGGCTCAATAGTTTTTGAGCATTTATCAGTTTCTTCTAAAACTTTGATATATTAAATAAAATGCTACTGTGTTTGGTTTGTAGAGTTTAAGTTAAATTAAAGTAGAATATTGTGCGATATTAAGACCTGATATCAGAGACTCATGATATATGTTTAATTTGGGAAAACATTGTTTTGTTGGAATGGAGAGAATGTAATGTATGGGTGACTGTCTCCTCGTGTCCGTGTAGGTTTCCTCCGGGTGCTCCGGTTTCCTCCCACGATCCACAAACACACATTGGTAGGTGGATTGGTGACTCAAAAGTGTCCCTAGGTGTGAATGTGTGAGTGTGTTTCGCTCTGTGAGGGACTGGTGCCCCCTCCAGGATGTGTTCCAGCCTTTCAATGGAAGTGAATGTAAAAATATAATGTTGGAGCATTGCATTATGAAATTTTCACACAATGTGAAGGACAGCTGCTGTGTTCAGATAATGTAATAAACTAAACATTGACAAAAATGGAGATAGATGTTTTTTTTACAAAATACAAAATATCATATATATTTTTTGTCAGTTGTGGCACCACTGGGATTCACAGAACTTGTGCCACTGGGCTGCACAATATGAGGCACTACCGGCTGACTACATGACTGCCGTAGGCTGAACATGTGAATTTCAACACAGAACACCATCAGAGCGATTATTACAAGAACATATAAAATACATTCAATCTTTAATATGAGAACATGATGAGCCAAGAAATCATTTTCATAAAGATAACTGATTAAAAGTGTTTAAAAATGATATCTACCAGTATGGTATAGTTGAACTTTGTATATTGGAGAAAAATGTATGTGTACAATAAAATTTATATTTATGTTTATATTGTGTAGCATTATAACTACATAAAGGCCAAGTGCTAAGTATTTTGCTCTATAAACAACTTATTTTAGCTTTAAAATCCCCCTCTAGGAACCTTATTTATTGACAGATTGGCCTTGTCATAATCATAGTAGGACACAATTAGCCCAGCTGTCCCATCATATCAGCGGAGTAAACTTCCTTGGCTGTATGTGGATTTTTCCGTGATGTAGGCTGGCACTGAGCATGTTAGCAACACAGGAGTATCAGCAGTGGCCGGTCAGCTTGAGGGGCTCAGAAGAAGGTGATTATTTGAGAGGATTTTCTTCACGGCTGTGGGTTTTAATGGGGCTGGGATAAAAACAGGACCAGCGCTGCGAGTGTGCTACATCTCTATAAAGATCCCCCTCAGCGTAAACAGCAGCCGGCAGGGAGAAGCACATGAAAGACAGGTTTAACTGTGTGCATGTCACAGAGCCTCTGTGAGGGAGAGAGACATCACATACCAATGGGCTATGATCAGCACCACAGGAGAAACATCAAACATGAAGTTTAATAAAGACAGAGAGGAAGAACTTCATGTTTTTTGGGCATTTTTTGATTATTAAATTATTTCTTTATTTTATTTTTGTCCAAATGCTGCTTTGGAACTAATCACCTCCTAATCATCCACCACCCCACAAAGCCTTATTAAAATGGCAAATATTCAAGCCCTGAATTGGCAAACCTGTCACTAGTTTTCCGTTATCTTTAAGCTCCTGGCTCCACGTTGGCCCCTCTAGCTTGTGACATCATTTTGACTCCAGGATTACTGATGATATCAGAGACCAATCTGGCAATATCACACCATGGTGCTGCACACTTTACAAATTTAAACCTTATGGTAGTATATTATAAAGGCCAAGTGATTTAAAGGAGCATAAGAAGTGTTTATACCCAGTGTATATCCATTTCAGTATTCAACTCATTGTATTGCAGGCACATTTCAAAATGGAATAATAATGCACTATTACATGACACATTCAGTTAGATTAAGGGGAATTCAAAATGGAGTTTGGTATTACAATGTTATATTGTAGAGTAACTTACACTGAACTAGGTTAGTGCTGTTCAAACTGTCTATATCATCAAATATCTCTCACAACCCATATTAATATATATATATAATTCAGGGGATGTTTCCTCACCATATGCTAGTTCTCTGCATACAAACAACACTTGTTTTTTTTCTTAAATATACTGCTCCTGTTTAAAATATGTGTAGCTTCTGAATGTAAACAAACGAGAGAACAGCAGTTCCCCAGAATCGTAGATGTTTCCCTTAAGGAATTTCAAGCACACTTGCTTATGTGATTTCTGCCCTATTTGACAGCGGCTCTTATTTTTTTATAACAGGTATGCAACATGCCTACACCCTCTGTTGTTTATAACAGTATGTCGTACAGTCTTAGAATCCATGTAAGCAAGGCTTTTAAAGATAGCTTGGGTGATAAAACATTTAACATTCTGTCCAACCACGAGACTTCTACAAGAAAGACTGTCTTCTCAGCTCAAATTTCCATGTGATCAGAGCTGACCTGTTCTACATTAGCACAGAGCCTTAAGGCACAGAGGCTCTGCTGATTGACTGTTTGAATTTACAAGGAGAAATTCATTATTTCCTTGGTTTATGCAGTATTTACTTTCCGTGAACTTTGTTGGATGCAACATAATATTCCAGACATTAAGCTACCAATTAATGTGCCATTAAAGTCCTCATCCTCATTTACATGCTTACATAACCAACACAATACTTAGCATTGCCTTAAATGTTGGTATTTTTCTTAGTGCAAATTATATTCCCAGGATCTGCAAAGTAAAAGGCTTCTTGTACAGGCTGTAGTTTAAACTCGCCTCATTCAGAAGGATGAATGTATGTCCACTCTATTCAGTTATTAATAAATAAAAAAGAAATTAAAAAAATAAGCTGTAGGGACAGAATATTAGGGGTCATTTGCCTAATGCTTCCACTCTCTGTCCATGTTATGAGACCTGATAGGTTTTCGATTCACTATATTACGACAATAACAAACTAATGTAAACTCTTGCCCATTCATCACTGATCGATGACTCTATGTCTATGCTGTAAACCAGATGTTATTTGCGTAATGAACCATGCTCAGTGCTTCAGTGATCAAGCTGATCACAGTTATTATACAATTACCTGATTACATTATTTGAGATGACTACAAAGTAAATTTAACTTTCAGTCTGTCTGAGTTAGTCACATTTTCAGCAGTCAAGTATATGAATCATATGTATTAATTCAGACATACGTTTCCTAATTTCTGAGTGGTGCTATATGACCTTTAAAGGGCCGTGGTGAAAAAAACCCCCAAAAAACGTTCTTTTGAGCTCCAGCTATTTCTGTAGTCAGTTGGGAACTAGGTGTACACTGAGAGTTAAAAAATAAGATAGCTACTCAGACATGTATTGCATCTATTGAACATAACAAGATATAATGTTAATCAAAGTTATTTATATGACAATAAACTGCCAGCTAAAATATTATGATCATGACAGCCCTACTAGTGACTTTTACATGGCATTAGCACAGCAGTGTGTTTGGTTCTGGAATTAGTGTCTCAATAAATGAGCATTGCTGGAATATCACTGCTGGTTTGAAAATGGTCCACTACCCAAAATAGCAAGCCAAGAGTAGTTCTGTTCAGAAACATAACATTGATGAAGAGCTGGAGAAGGCTAACGAACTGTGTATAGCAGCAGATGGGCTACAGTTTCTGTCTGTACACAGGCAAAGTGGAGCTACAAGGTTGACGTTTCTAATAAAGTGGCCAATTAGTGTACAACTGTGCTGCACAGGCCAGCACTATCATTTTAAATCTTATGTAACAGAGCAGACATTGCCACAAAACAGCTTTACAGAATTTCAGGAGCAGACATCTAATGAGCAAGCTGAGGGCGACAGTGACAGGGAAAACTCTCTGAGAGCAGGAGGTAGAAACTTTGAGAGAAACAAAGACTAAAAAGGGGAATTATGATCAATTTAGGCTGGAAGACAAGCTGTATGATGTGACGATCTTATTGGTATCGGAAAATATTACATTAACTCATTTTTAAGGTTTGACCAGAATTAAAAACATGAACAATGGTGTATTTATGGCACGCTGTCAGACCAGAATGCTTAAACGGTGCTGAGTTATTAGTACGTATTTTTAAAATGTTTCCTCATAGACATAACTGTCATGTATTTCCATATCTCCAATACATTTAAGAGTAGGTTCAAGATCAAAATTATAAAAATAATTATATGTATTTTGTGTATTGGCCCAGATATGTGAGATATTGACATTGGCCCAAAATTCCTGCCGTTTTTCTCTGTGCTTTCTATGGAACCAACAAACGGGTACCGACTTCCACTGACTGTGTATCCAGCATAGAATTTTGGATTCTGGCAGGCTAATAGTGGCACTGTTCGTTGGCGTATGGTGCAGGCATGGTTATTTGGCTCTCTCGAGTTCCGCAATGAAATTGTCCTGCATCCAGATATGACAGCAGGACTCATGACAGCTGGGACTTGCAAAGACTAACATTGCCCTCTTCTGAAATCTATAACATATTACGACAAAAAAGATTTACAGACAAAAAAACATCTTGGCCTGACCTGTGCCTTGCAGGTTAAATGTCACCAGAATTTGCCTCCGCCAAGACATATATAGTACAGTACTGGCCAGTATAGATACACATTAGGAGCAGTAATCAGGAGAGCAATTATTAACACTTGAAGGATAACCTTCATGCCTTATAGTCATGCTTAATGACATGCATGGCTTAAGATCGCCACAACAAACACCCCGCCCCCTGTATTCTTATGGAGATCCCAATCTACAGGTATAATCTACTTTTCATTAAGAACCCTAAGGCCCTGCTGACAGTAGCAGGTGTGAGAGTGTCTGGAAAATCACATGATAGTGCTTCAAATTGACAGTGTGTAAAGGTGGAGCTGCTGAACCTATCAAACAATCTGGGCCCACAGTGTAACCTGCTGTGACGTGAGATTTGCGCAGCGTGCTGCCAAGCATCAAAATAAGATAGAGTATTTAATTTTAATCCCTGTGACCTTACAGACATGGTAGGGTTCTCTTTTGGGTGAGTTAACGGGTAAAGTCCCATTCCTTTAGAATATTAAAGGATTCCCATCTAATCCAGGCACAGGCGACACAAACAATCATTATTCTCTAAGGGAGAAATGCCCAAAGTCTGGCCCCGGGGCCTAATGTGGCCCCAGGACAGGTTTGGACTGGCTTGTGGCTTGTCACATATGGCACATTAAAGGTGGCTATGTTGCAATGTGTCTGAGAGTCCAATAAACATACAATGAATAAATGCCTAGAGAATGGTCAGTTTTTCAGGTCCAAGTGTGTTTGTGAACATATATTTTAGTTATAAACTTAAACAACATCTAGACGTTATTAAACTTATTGACACCTATGTAATCGTCTTGAGCTGGAGGTTTAAACAAAACGTACTTCATTGAGCTCCATTCTGAGTTCAATTGAGCTATGTATGTTTTTCTATTTGCTTTTAAAAATATTGTTGACAGAATATACATATTCACATAATGATTACATTTAAAAAATATGTAATTATGTTTTTCTAATTATATTTTTTTGCATTTATTCATTCATTGTCTGTAAGCGCTTATCCAGTTCAGGGTCATAGTGGGTCCGGAGCCTACCTGGAATCACTGGGCGCAA
This sequence comes from Hoplias malabaricus, assembly GCF_029633855.1. Classification (NCBI taxonomy): domain Eukaryota; kingdom Metazoa; phylum Chordata; class Actinopteri; order Characiformes; family Erythrinidae; genus Hoplias; species Hoplias malabaricus. Next base: position 8,218,672 of record NC_089816.1, read on the forward strand.
GGCTTGGACACACCCTGGAGGGGGCGCTAATCTTTAAAAGGCGACACACACTCACACATTCACTCACACCTAGGGACACTTTTGAGTCACCAGCCCACCTACCAACGTGGATTTTTTATTTTTTTTGATTGTGGGAGGAAACCGGAGCACCCGGAGGAAACCCACGCGGACACAGGGAGAACACCAGTGAGGTCATTATCAACAGTATAATCATGTTCACAAAATATCACAAAAAAATTATTTTTAACTTAAAAGTCCCATTCTGGCCATAAAATAAACCTCTAAAACTCATATGTTCTTTAAGATTCTAGTTCATTCATTCATTATCTGTAACCCTTATCCAATTCAGGGTCGCAGTGGGTCCAGAGCCTACCTGGAATCATTGGGCGCAAGGCGGGAATACACCCTGGAGGGGGTGCCAGTCCTTCACAGGGCAACACACACACACACACTCACATTCACTCACACCTATGGACACTTTTGTGTCGTCAATCCACCTACCAACGTGTGTTTTTTTTTGGACTGTGGGAGGAAACCCACGCAAACACAGGGAGAACACACCAACTCCTCACAGACAGTCACCCGGAGCGGGACTCGAACCCACAACCTCCCTGGAGCTGTGTGACTGCAACACTACCTGCTGCACCACCGTGCAGCCCTAAAATTCTAGTTATAGAATTTATTTCCAAGAAACAAATAACTAGGTTTATAAATAACTCCACACCTTCTCTTCCATTTAATATGCAGGGATCTATAAATATGCAACTAGTCCCAGCCTCAAACTCAAGTTTACACCTCTGCCAACTTGCCTGCAGCTTGAAAGCGCTGCCTTGAAAGTTTGACAGTATTGGTTCGTTAGGTTTATGATGTATGAAACTCTGGCTGTCTGAATTGGCCCATTTTAAGCTGTCTCTGGAACCCTGCAGTTTCAAGCAGAAATACTCAGCCACTGTGTTGACTACTTATTACACTCATGATACCAATTTTAGTGCATAAACACCACCGCAGGGACATGCTAACAAGGTAGAACACCTGATCTTCACTGGAGAGTGTCTTTAGTTGCATTATCAACATTCCTTATGAGATCATTTCCCATATTCATTATTTTAAAAATCATGGAATCAGCCATAACATTAAAACCATCTCCTTATTTCTACACTCACTGTCCATTCTCAGCTCCACTGACCATACAGGAGCACTTTGTAGTCCTGAAATTACAGCCTGTGTACAATACTTTCTTTGTTCCCTTTCAAACTGACTTTCAATGGTCAGAAACCCTTGGGACCACCACAGAGCCGGTATTATTGGGTGGGACATCGTTCTCAGCGCTAAAGTGACACTAATGTGGTTTTGGGTGTTTTATGGTGTGTTGTGTTGTTATGAGTGGATCAGACATAGCAGTGCTGTTGGAGTTTCTAACCACTGTGTAACCACTTACTGTCTACACTACACATCTCCCTGGACAGTCCACTTTGTAGACATTGAGTCAGAGAGCGTAGCTAATCTGTTTCTGCAGAGTTTGTGTTGGCTGGGAATAGTGCCAGCATCACTGCAGCACTGAGAATGGTCCACCATCCAAATCATACATGCGGTGTGGTGAACCTGACCATTGAAAAACAGGGTGATAGGGGCTAACAAAGTATGCAGAACAACAGGTGGACTACATATTGTAATCATAGAACTGCAAAGTGATCCTCTATGGTCAGTGGAGTTGAGATAATGGATAGTGAGTGCAGACATAAGGAGGTGGTCATCATGTTATGACCATTCGTTGTTCACGTGTGCATTTGATTACAGTCTCATTGCTGGGATTAATTGTTGCGGTGTGTCTCCCCCTGGTGGTTGTTTTAAGAGGCGCAGCCGGCTTTGCTTAGTCGAGGCGTTTATCACGTGTTTTGTGTATATTGAGGAAGAGGAAACAATAGGTATAAGCTCAGCTGGCCACGGTGCTAGTCGCATGTAGACTTTGCCGTTGTGCAGTATCCGGCAGAATGGCCATATTTGTAATTAAAGTGTATACATGTATATTAGTATAGAGGGGTTTGGTTTCTCCATGGCGATTTACAGCGAGCTGGCGATTAAGTGTGAATGGAGAGGACAGAAAGCTGACCTCTGATCTGTTTGATGTGTTCGCTGTTAGCTGCTGCTGTTTCTGTCTCTCAGCTCCAGAGGTCGGACAGAATGCGATGGGGAACTGCTGGACTCAGTGTTTGGGACTTTTTAGAAGAGAAGCCAACAGGATTCAGAGAGGAGGAGGGTGAGTTTGACAGAAAGGCTTATTTCAGTTGTGAGGTTGTCTCTGAATGAACACATCTGGCAACCCTCCTTTTTACGTTCAAGTCTTGATATGCAACGCTCAATTAAATGTACGTCTATATTACTGCTAAGTTTTCGCGGTAACGATCTGTTTCTGCTTATTTGATGTCACAAAACATAACACTAAACAACTCGCCTTTAATTAAGAGACATAAGACCACAGCTAGGTACCGGTTAGTGTTTTCTTGTATGTGTTAGCTTCCCGGCTAACGTAATGTATTTGGACCCCGCCCCGTATCAGAGGGCCGTATCTCATATTAGCTCCTTACGCCCTACATAGTGCACTACAGTGGAATTCACATAACCATGGATACTATGGATTTTAGCACCAGAAAGCGAAACAAAATATCCCTCATGAAGGTATATTGCCTAACGGTGAATCCCAAACGACATTTCTTACAGATATTGCAGTATGTTTGAATGTTGAAGGCAGAAATATGTTCCATGCAGTGCACAATAAAGAGAGTAAGGAGCCATTTGAGTTACCGCCCATGGAAGCTTGCTTGGAGATACCAGCCTGAAGCTAGCTGGCTAGCAAGAGCTCACTTTATTAAATAGAATTTAAGAACTCAGGTCAACAAATATATCTATAACATAAGAATAGTCAACATACAAGCAACATAATCTCAAAATACAGAAAATACATGGTGAAGGTAATTGAAAAAATTGAGAATGTGTTTTAATTTACAGGTGATTCTCAGCATAAATTTGTGTGAGAGCTATAAAACTTAACTCTGCCATCCTTTTCATCTGTTGTCTTAATTTCATCAGCTTATAATGGTCTCAGGTTGATGCCAATGAATGAAGTTGTTTCCAAAACTATGCCTGAATGCTCAAATATGACATTGTGTGGGCTAATACAGAAGCAGGCTTGGGACAGGAATGTTGGATCACCTCTACTAGCCGGGATGAGTGGGTCAGGGGAGTGTACAGTGCAGTCTCATCCCCTTAAAATTCATGGCTGAAGAGTCTTTAAGCATGACACCTAGCTAACCTTTTGTCAATATCTGTTTGTTTGTTTACTACATAATTTGAACACACCAACTGTCCTTCCCATTGTTTGAAAATTTTACAGGACCAGTAGGAATGCTACAATATTACTTGGAATACATTTTATTACCTTCTCTTATATTAAAGGTTTCAAAGGCTTTTTCCTTCTACTGTACTGTAGTTACTATTTTGGGGATTCCTGTCTTTTATTGGACAGCGACATTATTCTCCCTGGGTGCTGGACCGTCCGCCCTCTGCTCTGGGTGTGAGTGTGTTTGCTCACTGCCCCTAATGCCTGTGTGTGTGTGTGTCCTGCCATGGATGGCTTGCTTCTAAATCAATGTGATGATTCACTGACCTGTAATAAGGAGAGTAGAGCCTCAGTCATTGCTACTCTGGGTTCAGCACTGCAGAAACTGCACTTTCAAAGGAGGGCCAAGTTATGCCTGGAGTAACTTCATATGAACCATTTAAATGTTTTCATTTATTCATTAATCCTTTAATTTTACACTTTATCCTTTTAATAGTTGTTGTGGGTCTGTAGCCCACCCAGCTTCATTGGGTGCAAGGCCATCACCGGGCCTCACATGCTCATACGTTTACTCACACAGGTGGACAATTCCACACAGCAAATCCACCTAGTGTTTTTGAATTAAGAGCAAACTGGAGGTAACCCACACAGACACAGGGAAAACACAGCAGACTAGTCATAGACAGTGAACCGAGGTGGTGTTTGAACCCACAACCCCAGGACCCTGGAGCTGTGTGAAAGTGACACTACCTGTTGCACCACTGTGCTTTCCCTAGTTTTTGTTTCTTTTAATGCAATTTTAAAATGTGGACAATAGTAATGGAATTAAACAGGGAAAAAAAGTTCTCTCTGTGGGTGTGTCTAAACTTTTGACTGACAGTGTATTCCTTATTTTTACACTGTTTATTCGTTCTTTAATTCGTTCACTAGTTAACCTTGTTAACATTTGGTGCTGTTTATATGCTGGAAGATATTCCCTGGGTGAGACAGGCAGTCATGGCTTATCCTTTCCACTTTTAAACTGCAGTGTTCCAAAGACAGTCTCATATGGACAGCCTTACAATGTAGACAGCTTGGATTTCATACTCATAAACCTAAGGAACTAATCTTGTCAACTTGCAGGTTGCAGAGATTTAGGGCTTTAATAGATGACTGGAAATGTCCAATACATAAGTTGTCACTGACTAAAATAAAATGTTTTTTTGCCCACAGCTCTAAGTACTTTCGAAGCAGCACAGCGGGTGAACACTACACGATAGAAGTGAGTTTTTAGTCCCTTTCTTTATTATTTAATTACCTGACTCGTGAAGCTAATTCACTTTGCTCTGTTGTCCGTTTTGCAGTTTGAGAACCTTGTGGAGAGTGATGAGGTGAGAGTAGATTCAATTCTTGGAAAAATAAAGTAACACAAGGATTGACAATGTATTAATGTTTTTTTTAATTGATCTCTGTTCCTCTTCAGGGTGAGAGTTCCCAGAGTTGTATCAGGTAAAGTGGTGCTTTTATTTGATCAACTAGATGTAGCTTATTGTTATAAGTTAGCTTATATATTAAAGTGGAAAAAACAATGTTTTGGTAAACCTGGCTGCGCATGACCACTGCAGACATTTTAGCATATGTCCGTCTGGCTGCAGTGTGGGAGTGAACTGCAGGTTTCATATCAGAACAAATACAGACTGAAAAAATGTTATATATTGGGAAATAGTTCTATTTAAGCTTTTCATACCAACTCAGCACAGTTGGCTAGCAGGTTAATTAGTGCAAATGACCTTTTTTCTTCAGGTAATTTCAATGTCATATTTTTGTTAAAGTTTTTGGAGTTATACAAAAGCTTAATAAATAATGACCACATCGAAACACTGGCCTATGAAGATGGGGCTTATGTGTCACATGAAATTATTTTCTCCTCTTATTGACTCAGGCCAATCAGTCAAGAGGAGTTTGACCATTTGAAGGAACAACGCTATGGTGCTATTGCAGACAAGCAGACGTTAATTGATGAGAAGCTGAATGTGGAGGTATGGCAGATCATTGTGATTCATTCTGTCCTGACCTGAGTTTTTAATAGTTGCATGTGAAACTCATTGTCCCAAGAGCTGTCCATTTCTCATGTTACTTTTTGTGAACAATGAATCCATAAAGTTGAATTGTTTTAGGGCAATGTTATGATTGATTTGCATCTGAAAGAACAGTTTTAAAATGACATGTATTTTTATTCCATACGAATGCACTGAATAAAATATTTTTTTCCAACGTTCTATTCCACTTTAAATTGTTTGGCAGTTACATTCTGCTGCATGGTTGCCAGGATATTCCAGGTGGTCCCATTTTCATTTAAAAGGGAAATATATATAAGACACTTATGCAGAATGTGTCCAAAATGTAAAATTTTCAGCTGTTCAACATTGCCTGAAAAAGTCACGCCATATTATATTGCAGAACTTGTGACCCAAATAATGGATGTGTTGGAAAGAAATATATTGAGGAAACCAGAAATAAAAAGATAAAATAAAACATTTTAAAAGAAATAACACAAATAATAGGTTTCCACCACTAACTTCTAAATATCAGAAACATTACATGCTATTTTCATGTTGGGTTCAGCCCTAGTACAGATGAATGTAAAACATTACCTTCCAGTGTAAATTAGTGGAATTAAGCCACCTATGACCTATGTTTATTTCAGGGGTGTGTATTCAATTGAACAGCCTTAAAAAGTTTATTTAGGTTTTTCTTCATTTACATTGTTTATTTTGCAGTCTCTGTTGCTTTCCATTGCTTTTCATTCCTGCTGTTAATTTCATTATTTGGTTTAGTTAACCTCCCCCTTTTTGTTGTTTTATTTCTGCCCAGTTAGTGGCACACGAAGAGAAGTTAAGGCTAGAAGAGGAAGCTATATGCGCAGCTCAGCGTGAGGCTGCGAGGCTCGCAAAGGAGCGAAAGCTAAAGGAGGTGAGGCGTCTGCACTGAGCACGCCCAGCCCTTCTCTAACCCTGCCTCCTGCCACACTTTGTTTTTTCACATATTCTCCAAGTCATGTGGCTGGTTTTTATTGTGAAAGCAGATGTAGTATTCTTAAGTTTGTGAAGTGTTTCTTTGCTTGAAAATGTTGAGCTAACTGAACCCTTGTACTGAATGATTTTAATAATCCTCTGGCAGGTTTAGATTGGAGTTGCTTCTATTTTAGTTCATAATCTTACCAGTATTTTAAAATATAAACACATGAATTAGAAAAGAGAATACCTAATAAACAATGACCTGAAAAGAATTAAGCATCTTCCATATCCTTCCTTTTTAATGTTCTTTATGTTGCTTATAATTTAATTTAAGCTCATTTATTTATTCATTTATTTATTTATTTATTTTATGTCTGCCTTGCCTTGCTTTTATGACTCGTGTGTTTGCACCATCTGCCAGCACATTTCAGACCACACAGTGATACAGTTTTTGCAAATAAAATTGCACATGAGGGCATATAAATAGCTATGTTACTTTTATTAAATCGTATGGAGAAATCTTGCCAAATACCAAAGTTGTCATAGCTGAAGTGTTGTGTGTTTTTGAAAACAGCAGATTGGACAGAGGAGCAGGGGAAAAGTGGAGGCAGGGGGCAGTGGCACTCATCGCAAGCAGTGAGTATGAGTCTTTACTTATGTATCCATAGATGTCACTGTTATTTTAAAATATTGGATGTAATTTATTAGGAATTCATTCTAAAACACTTGGAGATTTTGTTTTGTAAAAGTACACATATAAATATATTGTTTTATATTTAATTAAAACACAGGTCTTATGTAAATCTAACTTATATAAAACACGTCTGGTAAATATTTTAATTGATCACTTGTTCTAAAGCTGTACAGTAAGCCATAGGTTTGTTTCTGAAGAACAGGGTTAGTGTTATGTGACAAGGAGATTGCGTTCTTGGCTTAACTGTGTGTGTAAATTTGTATTAGGCCATCAGGTGGAGAGTTTGAAGTGTACTTGCAAAGTGTGAAAGCTCAATCGGAGGCATTCCGCAGCAACCGTGAGTACTCTCATCACCTGTATCTCATATATATATATTTGTGTCTTCCGCATTTAACCCATCTGTGGCAGTGAACACACACACACACACACACACACACACACACACAAGCCATCCTCAGCACCTGTTGCTCAAGGGCACTTCAGCCATGGATGTTCCTATCGATCCCCCTTCCTGGGGACAGATCTGTCAACCTTAAGGTACCCAGCCCAGTCCTCTAACCATTATGCCAAGGCTGCCCCCATATAAGTGCACTTATATGTGCACTGCATAGTGGATCATTCTCAGCACTGCAGTGTCATGTTGTAGTCAAGACATTGCCCACAAGATTGGCTATTGGCTAGAAATTGTAGGTTGGTGGACTATTCTCAGTCCAGCAGCAACACCGAGGTTTTTCTGTTGTAAGGCAAATGTGTCAAATTTGTAGCAGACTTTTCAATAGCAATGTAAGTGAAGACCACAGAGGATGTTGAAAGAATACATTTTCATGAGTAAATCTGCTCAAGAACACTATCCAAGATGTAGGAATAGACACCATAAAGATAAATAATATACCAGTTTGACTTCATAAGGTTTAACCACAAGATACAAACCACTAAGAAACCCTTAAGAGGGAAAGGTTGTAGATTTCTTATTTCTAAAGGGAATCAAGCCAGGGTCGCGGAGAGAAGAAAGTGTGGATAATACAAACTGGTCATGATCCAAATCAAATAACTAGACAAGCTCACATTCTTTATTAAAAGTGATTGCCAATGGCAGCATTGGGAGGAATTCTGAAGTGTATAACGACACATTAAATCCAAGCAAATGGCTCAAAAATGTAGCCAATAATTTGAACATTATTACCTGGCCAAGTCAATCACCCAGGCTTATCTTTTAGGAGTTATTTTCCTTGCTGTTTGCATGACTGAATGCAGAAATCTCCCCATTACTACATTACAGGCAATTGGAAAGATACCTTATCATAGTGTTGTATAAGACTTAGATAAAACATTTTTAAAAAGCCTTGGTCCAATTTTTTTTGTAGTTTGGTTTGGTAGGAAAAAATTGGCTGCTGGGTTTTTTTTGTATATCATCATGGTAATGCTACTGCACTCTGACGGACCCTCAAATTTTCAAACAGACAGCAGCTCAGAATATATTGTAAAACTGGTAAGTACTTATTCTGTTGGATATATTTAAGATTAAAATCAATTTTATGATATTTTTATAAGTGGCCAGTGGACATTATCATTTCCATCATCCACATTCCAATATGGTTCATACAAGATCAAATATTCAGATTAAATCTGCCTTAAATCCCCAGACGTGTCACCAAAATATATAGATATAAGCTTAGAATCATATCCAGGATCTACAAATATCTGTAATTTAATAATGTGGGCATAGAATTTTCCTGCACAACAATGTCTGCTGTCTCAGAATTATTCAACACCTTCATTACAAGCATCTTTATTACTCAGCAGAGCACCGTTTTGGTGTTAAGACCTATAAACTTGATGCATGGCCAGACACCAACTTCTGGAATGGTTCTGTCCTTCAGTCCTTCACTTTAATCACCTTCTTTAAAAAAGACGTTCTTTGGGTCAGGCGAATGTGATGGCCACTCTAGAATCTTTCAGGACCACTTCTGAAATCAAGCCTCTGTGGACTTGGAGGTATGCTTGGGATCATTGTCCTGTTGGAAGGTCCAATAATGCCAAAGCCTCAACTTCATTAAAGAAGGAAAACCTTTTTCCTCCTAGGATTCCCTAATGCTTAATTGAATGAATCTTGCTCTCCACATGCTTCAGGTTCCCAGTGCCAGATAAAGAAGCACAGCCCCAGAGCACCACCGAACCTAGGCCATGCTTCACTATTCAGCTTCATTCTTCCTCCTCCACACATAATGTTCATTCATAGGCCCAAACAAAATCTCAAAACTTCTGTGGTTTTGAGAATAATGGAGCTAATTTTCCAGTGCTTTTGGGTCAGTAGAGGTGTACATCTTGGAATTCGGGTGTGGAGACCTTCAACATTTAGTATGTGCATTTCTGCACAAACAGAATACTCAGTGCCTGCTTCAGGGCTTTGCCGTCACTGGAGAGTTCTTGACCTCCTGCCTCCACAGGAATTTGGTGGCACTTGGACTAAATAATTTTGAGACTGCAGTAGTCAATAGTGCCATTTTGTGTTGAATATTGAGAAATTCACATTAAATTTCGATTTTATTTTTGATGGATCCTTGATCACCTACAGCAGGGATGACAAATAGGTAGACCACAGTCACCTTAAGAGTTGTTTAATTTTAAACAGAGAGTTTGTTTTAAGTGGTGTGACTCTTCTAGTCATTAGAGTTCAGGTTTATTCCTCTAGGAAATAGTCAGACTAATCACATGTGACACACACACAGGGCAGCGCTTCAGATACTGCTATCGTGTCACCAGTAAAAATAGCCCAAGGGACATGATAAAAGCTTTTGGGACGCCAGTGTTGTGTGAGGTAAACCAGAAACCTTAATAAGAAGAGAACGATTCCCGGTTCTGAACATGGATTCTGTTTACGTATAAAGTCCCATCCTTAATCATAAAGAGTAAGTCAGCTTGCTGGTTATGGAAAAGCAATAAAGTGAACTGCAACTACAAGTCATTAGGGACTTTATTTAAAATATGTGCCCTCCCCCCTCCCACCAAATATTTATTTATAATTATTAGTAAATGTTGTTAAAATATAATTGAAAGTGTAATTTGATTTGACATTCAGTTGTTAACCACATAAAGTGATGCTATAATTATAAGGCAATTTTAATGTAAAGGATATGGCACTGATCATAATACAAGTTATACATTATGTTCTGGACCATGGCTTGGGAAAATATTCTCTAACTGGACCTTAATGAATTTTAATTAATTACCCCTGACCTGTGTGTGTGTGTTGCCAGGTCTCTCTTCCGATACGAATGTAGTGACACCTAACACAGAGAGCAGCTGGGATTTTACCAGTAAAACACGCTCCACTAATGATGATGCCACTTCACTGGACCTGGAGTGGGAGGATGAGGAGGGTGAGTGAAAACGTTTTTATGGTGTAGTCATTTGCAAAAACTTTTAAATGTTTTCCCATTGTTGTACAAATAATTGTGCAATGTTATGTTGTAAAATTCAATTTAATATTGAAAGTTTTCCTCCTCCCCTGATTGTTGCTGTCTGACGTAAACTAAAACAACATGTTGTCTTCACCATGCAGGTATGAACAGGATGGGTCCTGCATGGGAGCGCTCCAAGACAGAGGAGGATATCTTGCGTGCTGCCCTCCGTCCTGGTGGCAAACAGCTGGACAGTGGCCCTGCCTCCGCCTCTGAAGATTCTAACGCTCTGGAGTGGGAGAACGACTTTGTCAGCGCACACGCAGATGACAGCGGAGAACACAGTCATGAAGAATTTGAGGGATTTGTTAATCCAGTACTGGACACTCCCTCTGAGGAGATAGAGGTCATAACTAAGACAGACCAGCAGGAGAGATAGTCACAGCATGACTGAGGATGGAGCACTGAAGATGTTTTTCTCTGATTGTAATCCTTCCAGCTGGAGATGTTTTAATGTATGTAATCAAAATCATTTAATTTCGCCTTATGTAAGAAGTCACTTATGGTGGGTTTCAATCAAGTGCAATTTTTTTTAATGGTCTGGCCTGATGCAGAAAAGACACATTAGATTGAAAGTCGGTAGAGGCATCCTTGTATCTGTCAGTTTCTCTGCCTGTTGATCAATAATTACATTACTCTTCTTTTGCTTTTGGATTTTGTCTTTGTTACTCTTCACAGAACTAATGCAAAATTTGATTGGCAACAACAGGACCAGGGGAAGACCTCATTTTTATATTCAGGGAGGTGTGCAGGGATGCTGAATGTTGCACCTGGACCTGTAGCTTGAGTTAATGATTGTCTTGTGAAAACAAGTAATTTGTCTCCCAATCACACATCATCGGAATATACTTTTGCACTAATTTCAATGAATGAGGTTCATGCAGTCTGACGTAAACTGCTGTTTTCACAACACACACCAAATATCCTGGATAAACAAAATGAGGATAAATCACCCTACCCTACCCTTGTGTGTAATAAACAACACACAATACAAATGACTCAAGGACACATTAGTAATGTGGTGTTTATAATCAAAAATTTAAATTTTCTAAAGTCCTCTTACATGAAGTGAGTTGTGTTTGACTCATCTTAAGCTCAGCAATGGTTATTGGCCTTGTAGACCAAAATGCATTGCTGCTGAGCATAACTGCAGATAACTGCCATTAAACGTTGCAGATCCCTGTAAAAGCTTCCCCTCTTTCTAGATTCCAGCCATTTGGTAGGACAATTCTTAAGTAATATGATTTGTAGCTATCGCAAATTGCTATATCCATGTGTTGACAAAGCTCTATCTGCATCTATCCAAAAAATCATGAGTACTGGTTAAAAACAAAGGTCAGTTTTATCACGATGTAATTGTGCTCCCATTTATCTGACAGTCTCATCAGGCAATAGTTTTATTACGTCTTAATGTACTTTACAAAGACCTGTAGAAGTATAAACTGTACAGCAAAATATATTTGTATAGCACAATCATTCAAGATGTTTCTGCTTCATTTTAAAAATACTTTCACAAAACTGTGCATCACAATTATGTCTACTGGAACTTTTTTTTTTTTTGACATGGGGGACCATGTGATGTGATAAACAGATTTTTTTGTTGTTGTTGTTGTTTTGTTTTGACCGGTTGTTGTAAATACATTATGGCTGCTGTACAGGCTTTTATTTTGCCCACAGTCTTAGTGTGTTTTCTCCTAATCTCCTCATCCTCTTGTATGTTATATTCTTGTGCCTAAGTTTCCCATGGTAACTCACTGTATAATACATGCCCTGCACCTCAGATCAGCAGAGGGTTAATAGCTTTAATGACTTTAGAATGAACAATTTAGGAAAACTAAGTAAGTTTGTTCTAATTTATTACCTTTTGTTGTTGCGAATGTTTTGTATAAATGGAATGACATGGTTCCATCAGACCTCTGTGGCATCAAGACACTCACATTCTGACCATTCCAAGAGTGAGCATGGCATATTTAGGGTTAATTTGACTAATAAATGTGAAGATGGTTGCAAATATTGTTCATCCGTAACTCCATATGTATCTGCAAATCTGATTGCCAGTTGGGCAGATGTGGATCAAACAGAATGTAACTTTAATTTTGCAATTGTAGTCCTTTCCACTGGAGGTGGACTGCTAATAAAAAGAAAATGAAACGGGTTATGAAACTGTCTGCATGTGTTGAGAGAAAAAGAAGCAAAAATCAAATGTGTACACACACACCTTATCAAGAGGAATTCGGGCACAAGATTGGCTTCTCTGTTTAAATAAATAAATCACAAGTGGCACTACAGCAGAACAAGCAAAGGAGTCATCACTGTTGGATTTTTTTTTTGTTCAACTATCTATTCCAGTTTCAGTCACAGGATTTTGCTCCACCAGCCATGGCATTGCTTCAAGTTGTACGTATCTTTCAGTGTTGCCTTCACAGATTTGTAAGTTACCCAAGTAGGACTCTGATATAGGAACTGTACTCTGGTAACAATATTACTGTGGTAACAAAGTTACTCTCGTAACAATATACATTAGTCTGTGAACAATGTTTGTTCTTCTCTGGTGTGAAAAACACAGCATCCATTATTTTCATTAACACTGAAATATTACCTTGTCAGTCTATACTACACTACTACACTTTGTTTACGTTGTACAGGAGTCCATTTCAGATGAGTCTGAGTCCACAAAATCAGTGTCACTCCTGAATGTTGTTGACACGTGGCTTCCCATGCAATGTTGTTTGAACCTTGTTTATAAATTACAACTACTTGTACAATGCAGTTAAAATCACATGAGCATATACTTACAAACAAAATACGATTTAGCACTGGAGTATACCACAATGTAGGATTTCTCAATTCACCCCAAGGACTTAGGCTCAGAGTCCTTCCTGTCCAGGCTGAGTGATATTCCTCCTCCTTCTCCTTCTTCTTCTTCTCCTCCTCCTCCTCCTCCTGCTTCTTCTTCTAGTCCTCCTCCTCCTCCTCCTTCTTCTTCTTCTTCTTCTTCTTCTTCTTCTTCTTCTTCTTCTAGTTCTCCTTCTTCTTCTTCTTCTTCTTCTTCTCCTTCTAGTATTCCTCCTCCTCCTTCTTCTTCTACTAGTCCTCCTCCTCCTCCTTCTTCTTCTTGTTCTAGTCCTCCTCCTTTTCTTTCTTCTTCTTCTAGTCCTACTTCTTCTTCTTCTTCTTCTTCTTCTTCTTCTAGCTACTCCTTTCAGAAATTGCCAAAGGGATCAACCACTATCAATCAGCATTATCGGTTTGAAACAGTTTTACGCCGGATACACTTCCTGACACAACTCTCCATATTTATCCAGTCTGTGGGACCCACACTTCCTGCAGTGGCACTGTGCCACCACATTGATCTTACCATTTGACCATCCTTAATTTTCTGAGAACCCCTGCTATGCAAAATACCCCACCAATAGAGATGACCTTTATTGTCATTATATAGAATGTACAAAGAGATTGGAAAGCTAGTCGTTTTTTAGTACAGATGTCCTGCTAAATAAGCAGCATACCAATATAAACCAGCATAAACCAATTTTCCATTCTGGTCTAATGTATTTCTTTTGGTTAAGTAAGTAATATATTTAAGCTGCAATGTGTGAACACGTTGAGGTCCGATTCAACTGCAGATGGCAGTGTTGTTACATGGGAACATTAAATCACTGTAAGCGATTCACATCCACTGATCTTGTTAATCAGAACAGATTGTATTGTTTGTATTTAGCATGTCAAGTCAGGTTTAACGTATAGTAACATACTTTATATATAAGGGGGAATTAAAAAAACTTGTTCGGCCTTGCAGAGTTGTGCGCACAAGTGAGTAGCACAGACCTAGTGCTGTTTATCTGCTGTGGGTTTCCTATATTACACATTTGAATGAAGGAAGTGTAAGTGTCCTGGGGAGGGGAATAAGAGGCGGAAGCAGAAAGAGTGCTGATAAGCTTCACTAAAGCACAGTGTGTATAAATACTGCCAGCTCTCACGCCTCTCCTTGTAAACACTTGTGGTTATCGGGTCTAGGCCATATGGGCTAGTTCATTATTTTGAATATATGGGGTGCCGACTTGATGAATGGCTACTGGGTCATTGATAAACAACTCACAGTAACTGGTGCTGCAACACTGTTTCAATATGTTTCCTTTCTGTCGTATGCTGAATACAATTTTAATAAAACCGTAAAACTTTCCTGTCAAATTAAAAGCCATTTTTGACTGTATCTAATCTGCAGAATATGATTGAACACTGCGATTCTGATTAAAGGAACAGTAGATTTTTTAAAATCTGAACAGTATAAAAATATATAAAACTCATGAATAATTATTTATGTAAAAGTATAAGTCGTTGTTGCTTTGTAAATTCTTTGTAAGTTTATGCTCCTTAGAGCGGGTCTTCCACATGGGTGCAACCATATATTAATTAGATTTAGTGCAGAATCACTGAAACCTCCAGGCCATTCAGTACAATGGCTGTTTCATATTGTTAAGAAGAATCATTGCCTCAGCTGCAGCCCAGCTGAATGGACATGTTATGTTGTCTTTTACTGGGTAAAAGAGAAAGGCAGAAATGACTGCCCAAATGACTATGAGCTTCAAAAGCAGCAGATTAGAGATGAGGCTGAAAATCACTGTAGTACCCCTATAAATGCATTTCAGCAGAGCTGCTGTGAGGCTGCTGTAAAGAGACAGTGACAGAGCTGCAGGCACAAACCTGGAGGAAAGCCTTGGGCGAGACTAAATTGCTCTTTTTTTCCTCTCTTTTCAGCAGCAATGTCGTTAAGAGCAGGAGCCGCAGCATCAAATGAAGATATATACCACTGAGACAGGCCACCTGCTGCAGACAGCAAACCGCAAAGCAGTGTGGGAAATTTCCAATAGTGAGCAACTGTATATGAAGGACTGTTAGCTGTTAGTGGTGGAGAGAGAGAGAGAGAGAGAGAGAGAGAGAGAGAGAGAGAGAGAGAGAGAGAGAGAGAGAGAGAGAGAGAATCATGGGAACAGAGCGAGAGGGACAGAGAGAATCATCATGGGAACAGTGAGCGAGAGAGAGAGAGAGAGAGATGGAAGGAGTGAGAAAAGGCTTTGTTCTGTAATTGGTGTATAGTTCCTCTCATTGATCAAAAATTATTGATCACAGCATATTATTCCACATAGAGCTAAATAGTCAATCCAGGTATTTTCAATAACAAATGTGTTCATTGATCTCATACATAATGTGTGCAAATTGATTGCAGATGAAGGCAAGGAGAGCGCTTTCTGGGAAAAAAAAAATTCACAAGACATTTTCTTCTGGACAGGATTTGCACATAGCCACTAATCAGGTTCCCCTGGACCACATGTGACACTGAAGACCATGCGTGCAGTTACACACTCTTTATTTTAAAGGGTTTAGCTTCTATTATTTTCTCTTAATTTTTTTGAGATTCCCATCCATGAAGTGCCTCTTTCTTCTTGTTTTATTACACTGCCTTTAAGAATGACACATGCATATAACTGCTTACACAATAATGAAACACTTGCTGAAACACTCCTCATGTTCAGGCTTGCTAGTGTGAATGGGCGGGGTTAAACTGTTTTTAGAAATGTGCAACTAGCAGGGACTGTTCCTACAGTGTTGACCAAAGTTACCCAATACTAGAAATTATGTTTATATTCATCGCAAGGGTGGATATATGTAAATTAGTTGATTCTTGTGACCTCGAAAAGAGTGTTTTTGCAGCTTCATTTCCATATTTCGACCTGCTGAGTGAATGGTAGATATTTATTGCACTTGTAAAACATACTGCAATGTTAATCTGGTAAAAGTCGTCAGCTAAAGCAGCAGTAGGAGTCTTGCCAAAGGACTCACATCAGGATGGCAAGGCCGAACTGGGAATTTAACCCTAGCCTTTCACATAGAGAGCTGCAATGTTAGCCATTTATAAATGTATATATGTTGCTTTTTGCAAAGATCTATTAGGGACATAGGGCGGCACAGCGCAGCAGGTAGTGTCGCAGTCACACAGCTCCGGGTGACTGTCTGTGAGGAGTTGTTGTGTTCTCCCCGTGTCCGTGTGGGTTTCCTCCGGGTGCTCCGGTTTCCTCCCACAGTCCAAAAAACACACATTGGTAGGTGGATTGGCGACTCAAAAGTGTCTGTAGGTGTGAGTGTGTCTGTGTTGCCCTGTGAAGGACTGGCGCCCCCTCCAGGGTGTATTCCTGCCTTGCGCCCAATGATTCTAGGTAAGCTCTGGACCCACTGCGACCCTGAATTGGATAAGGGTTACAGATAATGAATGAATGAATGAACGAATAAATATTAGAGACATTTGGCTAATTAATTTCTTTATATGCACTATATGATCAGCTGCCTGAATTATATTATTTTAAACACCATCACTGCTTACCAATATTTATACAGTATACAATGATTATATTATATTTAAAATGAAGTAAAATTCAGTTTTCCATGTTTGGTGCTCTTTAAAACAGCAAGGCAGGGTTGTTCAACGTCGTGCAGCAGTGATACTGTCAAGAACACCCTGATCCACTTTACAGGCTCCAGGCGGCCACAGAAAGTTTAGCAGCAGCCTGTACCTGCATGTCACTGAACTAAGATTTACTATTTCCTTCCTTCATTCTACTTCAAGACTGCAGTCTCCCTCTTCCTTTCTTTCTGTCTCTCTAAACTAAGTAAGATTTATTTTTGAAGCACACCATAATATAACCATAATAAATCAAATAAAATAAGTTAACAAGCTTTTGGACAGCAGGAAACACATCTCAAGAATAAAGCAATACCATCATCCCTCAGCCATGCAAGGGCCACATTCTAGTTTGTAAAAAATGAATTTTAAGACTTGGTATGGGATTTACCAAATGATAAATCTATGGATATATTTTGCTATCCACAAAAATGATTTTCTTTTTGTATTCCTTTTTCTATATCCAGCATTAAATTATGAATCGCATGAAACTAGAGACATGCACTTGAGCCAACAGTACAGATAAGATTCAGGGCTGATCTGGCTGAGGAAAAACATTCTAAATGAATTTGACAACTAAATTCTTCTGTGCCTGTGTGTGTGGGATGAGAGAAATATTTCTAGCTAAAACAGAAACACACACACACACACAATTCCCAGTTAAAGTCACTTGAGAGGGTATAAACTATGTCTTTGCAATGAATCAACAGCATTCCACTATTGCCTTCAGGCCCTTTCTCACAAAGGTCTTTTCCTCTCTAGCACCCATTAGAAGAATGGGATTAAGACCCATTTCACACGTATTTATGGCTCTAAATTAGGGGTTGAGGAGGGTCAGCCAGAGGGGCCAAGAGTGAGGAGACTTTATGACACCATCTTTCATTCTAAGAACGACAAACCCCACCATCTGAAGAGACTCTACATAGTAAGGGTTAATTAGACAATGAAAATCAATATACATGCCTGTGTTTCCCAGAAACACTTAGCAAAAGGGTCAGTATCCATTTATTGACAGTGTACATACTTTAGCAGTGTTTGCTACGTATGCTTGATATTTTAAAATGCTGGATATGCTGGTTTAGGCACCATATTTTAACAAAGTGCAGTACAATAGCTTGGAATCTTTATTAAATCTCTGAAAACAATAATCAAGCAATTCAAAAACAATTCAAATTCCCCCAGTGATCTTCTGAAACACTGCTGAATTGCCCCGTGTTGTTTGGGAGACTGTGTGGCATTTAGTTGCAGTGTTTACAGTAAAATGACAAATTTATAATTTTTTCCTATTCAATAAATCCATTTATTCTTCCTCCTCCTGCGTATTCCTGTGACTTCAGAGCGCTGAGACAAAAAACACGTGTAAGTTGGGGTGTGAAGCTTCCACCGTGTTAAAAATCGCATCCGTTTTTTAAGTGCAAAAAAATACTCGGTGTGAAAAGGCCTTAATTTTGTATTTTATGTAATATGTGTGAATGTGTGTTGCCCTGTGAAGGACTGGCGCCCCCTCCAGGGTGTATTCCCACCTTGCGCCCAATGATTCCAGGTAGGCTCCGGACCCACCGCGACCCTGAACTGGATAAGAGTTACAGATAATGAATGAATGATGAATCAAATGTATAAGTCTTCTGTCTTGTCTAAAACATAGAAGAGTTCTCTAGGGTTTATGGAGAAATGTCAGGGATTTTGGCTGGAAATTTCCCAAACATTCATTCTTTCACACACTCATTCATTTATTCATTCATTCATTATACATATCACCTTGTTTAGGGTCACAGCTTACCGAAAATCATTTTGTAAATAGCGGTAAACTGCGTACACCAATATGTCTTTTTGGATGTTGGAATGAAACCAAAACTCTGGAAGAAAGAGATACAGTCACAGGGAAAACACACCAAACTCCTCACAGACAGTGACCCAAGGTGGGGAGTGAACCCTGGAGCCTAGAAACCTGGAGCTGTGTGGTTACACCATTTCCTGTAGTGCCACTATGTCTCCCCAGATCCTAACAACGAAATACAATACGTGCAGAATATAACTGTAATAAGCAGATTTAAAATATTAAATAAAAATACTGTATATTTTACCATTTCTGCAATGGAGAAAAAAATGTCATCAGACACGATTATAAACTTTTTCATTTTTAATGCAGAACAGCTTTATGTTGCCGTATATGATGTTTTCCTCACTGGTTATTAAACATGTGCCAATCATATGGGTGTTTCATATATATGTGCATATTGCATATTACGTGTTGAGTTTATTTTGACTCAAGTAGGGAAGGTATGTGCATGAGAGAGAGAGGGAGAGAAAAAGGGAGAGAGAGAGCCACAGAAAGTAAGAAGGAATCTATCTGGCAATGAAAGGGTTTACATTAGCTTATATTAGCATCCATTAGGTTTGAGTGACAGGTTCAGGGAGGGAATTAGCCTGCGCGGCAAGGAAGAGGAGTCGCCACCACTGGCCGCCAAATCCATCATCATCATCATCTCCCGAGCCTTTCGTTACGCTACAGGAGCCACCTGCTCAATATTTATACCACAGCCAGAGCTTGTCCTTATAGTCCCAGAGATTTCCAGAGCTGCAGTCTCCAAAGGCCTGCATGCCTCACTAACTGCACACCACCCCTCCCCACCATGTCACTTTCACTTAGACTGAGCTCAGTCCTATTTCAGGCCCTCGCCTCATACTGTAAGCTTCAGATGTGTTTAATTGATCAGTCCAGTCTCACAGGTCCACCTCCTTCTGCATCTTAGATAAATAAATCAGGCTTCAAACACAGAGGCTATTTTTCTTTTATATGTTCTCGGATGTGTTTAGTACTGTTGATGTATTTCTCAGAAAATCCAGAGTAATTCAATTTTGGTTGATTTCCTATTTTAATTATTCTGGTAGACTACAACCCTGTTTCAAGTTGGTATTTTGTGTAAAATGAAAAAAAAAACATCACATGTAGTTTTACGTAACTGACAAAGCAGTGTGTTCAATGACTAATTTGGCAAGATTTTGTTTGTATTATATAGACATAAACTTATTTAGATTAGCCTGCCTGTGGCACACTCCAAAACACTCAGCAGAAACATGTTTATTAATGTGTTACATAACCTTTCCTATTAATTACCCTTTAAATCATTTGGGAATGGAGGATATAAATTGTTTAAAGGAAAACCATGTAAGATTTGTTATTTTTGTTCATGGGCTTTACATCTTTACATTTGAAGATTGTAATTACTTTATACAGCACTGTCCTGAAATCAAGGGGAAGAGGGAGGGAGCGGTGGGTTACTACCCTACTTCAGAAGTGTTACATAGTGCAGTTTCTGCAGTGCTGAGCCCAGAGAAGCAATGGCAGAGGCTCTGTTCACCCTATTACATGTCAGGGATGCATCACAATGATTTTGAAGCTCTAATTTTAAGGTAAAAATACTACCTTAAAAAAACAAATGTTTTGCAATTGGAATTTTTGTTGTTTCTTACTTGAAAAAAAGACGTCAGCTGCTCAACAGTCATGGGTTGCTCTTATTTGATTTTTCATGCACAATAAGTGACAAATGCATACTACATGTTTTCTGCACATGCTGTTGTAAAATATGTAGAATGTTTTGCTGAAATGACCATGGATTTCCCAGGAAAATCTATCGTGAGGCAGCATAGGGCTCTTTAAAATTTCAGTATACTTGTATGTCAATTATTTATTTAGGTGAATTAAAGAGTGTTTTTGGTTTTGTTTTGTTTGAATTGGGCATACAGATACAGTATAAGTTAATTTAAGCCACTTACCCCTAAGGATAAATTAACTCTTCAGTTCAGCAGAATGCAACATTCAAATTTCATTTTTCAAGTTATAGTTATGTGGATGTTTTTTAAATGAATTATTGTTTTGACGCTTTATGAGATTGTGTTTTTAATTCAAACAATACACTAAAAAAGGCAAATGAAAAGAACAATTCAGTATTTTGTTCCCAGAAAGTGGACCCCTATTTGCCCTGGTATCGTTGAGAATCCACAGTCAAAATTTGATTTGTGTTCTTTTCCCATAAAATGGTCAAAGCAAATAATCTACAGCCTTCATTGAGAGATGAATGTAGGGAATGTATCTTCTGTTCATATGTGAAGATAGGCTTCAGTGTTACTCAAGAATGAATGCACAAAAGGGTGAGGGAGGAGGAGAGGGAGGTGATGCCGGATTACATATGGGCCAAATATAGCAGCAAGCACTTGAGGGAGAGATTCAAAAGTCCTATAGAAAAGAAGAAAAAAGGACATGGGGAGGAGGAGGGGAGGGGGGGGGGTGTGAAGGGAAAGTATGCAAAAAGAAAGTTGTTATACAGTTAGTGAAGTCCATGCCATTTCAGCCTCCTCATTTTCATGTGGAAACTCTAATAGCAGTTACATGTGCATTCAAGGAGTCCACATTCTCACACTTCTAGAAGGTCATTCCAGCTGTAGTGGCCTGTGAAGAAGTGGTCACTCCAAGAGGAAGCTTTAGAGGAAGTTGACTGTTAACTTTCTTTTATCGTCCACACAGAGCACTAGCCTTGTTGGCAGTCAGTAAAAGCCTCCAGGGGAAAGGTCAGGATTCAAGCGAGACAGAACAAGTGGAGCATATCATGTCGAAGATATCATCTGCCTTATAATGCTTTCAGTAAAGCACCAGCTGATTTATCCATGCTCAACCCACAAATGTAAGTTGTTTCACTATAATTGCTGCAGAGGTGTCCCACTAAAATCACGGCAGTAAATAGTTATATCGTAGATTTTTGAGCAGAACTGCAGAACACACCACAAAAATTCACTACTGGCACTACATTTCCCATAATACCCAGCATCTCTCCAAAAGCTTTTTAATTTTATTTTTTTTTTTTTTGCAAGGAGTAATGGATATTTATTCATGCGTTATCTGTAAGCACTTATTCAGTTCAGGGTAGTGGAGGGTCCAGAGCCTACCTGGAATCATTGGGCACAAGGCAGGAATACACCCTGAAGGGGGCGCCAGTCCTTCACAGGGCAACACACACATTTACTCACATACTCACACCTACGGACACTTTCGAGTCGCCAATCCACCTACCAATGTGTGTTTTTGGACCTTTGGAGGAAACCGGAGCACCCGGAGGAAACCCACCCTACAGAACTCCTCCTTACAATGTTCTTTTTAAAGACTGTCATTTGGTTTAATTCTAGACAAGGTTATATTACATAGGAAACTATAGGAACTTTTCTGTGTACTCCATATGTATGTCAGAGGAAATATGGATGCAGTTTGGGCAAATGTTGTAAATCTGAGATTTATACTGTTTCTGTTTTTATTTGTGCACATGAACAGAATGAATGTAATATATGATCATTTCTTTATCAGTAACTGGTTCTTCATTTCTTATCCATATTGCCCAATTTAGTGTTTAACAGACTTTTCACTAGATTAATATTTTTGCCCAGACTGATTTGCAACCAAGGTATGTGCCCCTCTAAATTCTGTGTGAGCCCCAGTACAAGATGTAGTTTAGAGATGCCCCCTGACCTGCCTTATGGCTTGACAAGCTTTACAGAAGACTGGAATAAAACCTTTTCACTATGCAACCTAGGGGGAATTGCAGAACACACGTCTTGTTACGATATGGTGATTTAGAGTAATTATATTTATTTTGTACTTGTAATAACTTACATGTTTAATATAAGTCTAGTGTATATTTTTTAAATATGAAACAGACAATGGAAGCAGCTTGTAACTCACTCAATCACATTTAGCAGCAAATCTTCTAAAATCAAATAGCTTTCAAGGTGTTATAAGAGCAGTGCTATTTCATTTCCAGTAATATTTCCAAATTTCAAGGTTTTGTTAGCTTGACATGAAGGAAAAATATAGAACTTCTGCCACTGCAAGGTTGTACCCATATGGCAATGACTGAACCTGTGAAAATAGTGCATAGTCACCTTCCATTCAAAATGCACTAGGACAAGGTTATATGATTGGAGAGCCCTTTAGGTAGCGGTGAGTTCTGACAGCTTCATTGCCATGTGCACGCTGAATGTAGGCAGCTGCAACTGGCCGCATGTAATCAGCAGGAGAGCAACTGGAGTGGAGCTCGGTGCAGGAAGACGTGATTAACTAGACATCTTCAAAGCACAACAGGTCAAGTAGCTTCTCTATGCAGACCCATAGCTAAACAGATATGAGAATGTCTACCAAGGTCATGGGAAGAAGAACTTTATCCAAATGTCACTAACAATAACAGGAAGCATGCACAGCTTTGCATACACATTTATATTCACGCAGTAAACAATTATACATTTAATAAATCCATAGTCATTGTCAAAGTTCTAATAAATATACAGTAAAATCTTATTTTCAGGGCCATAGTCAAGGCTACACAATACTCAGTACATAGATCTGTAAATATTAATTCAAATCTGAATTAGTTTTATTAATAACCATTGCATGTTAAAATAATGTTTGATTGTTGTCTGGCCTGCTGTACAAGAACAAATGCATGTAATTGGTTATTGGATTTATCAATTATAATAACATATTGAACATTGGTGACTTTAATCAGATTGTATCCCTCCTCCACATTATAACATAGTTAACCTGTATAATTTCATTAAAAGAGACTCATTACAGGGTGAAATCTGTTTTATGAATAAGAGACAGCATTGCAGATTTCTTCCCAGGTGTACATCTTCCACGCAGCAAAGCTAGCACATTCTCTCTCTCTCTCTCTCTCTCTCTCTCTCTCTCTCTCTCTCTCTCTCTCTCTCTGTTTTTCTGTCTGTCAGCTTCTCTGCTTCATGTTCCTGTTCTCCAGTTTGGGAAGCAGCACTCGAGGGCATCTACTTTCACACTGCTGCCACAGCAGTACAAAGTGAAGGACACATTTGAAGGCTTATACGCACCATTCTCTGCTGAAGGCTGTTGCTCTGTCTGTAGGAGGCAGGTAACATGCCACACTGGCCGTTCTGTACAACAATAAGTAACATCTACGTGTAACACGTTTTGTTGTAAATATTTAAAATGAAGTTTCTGAATATGACTAGTGAAAAGATGCCTTGTATTTGCAGACTAGAATCTGTATTTTCAGACTAGAATCAACTAGCTTGTTAGCATTTGAAACAATCTGCCATCTAGCCATTAAATAGAATGCTGAATTCAATACAACATTTAATAAACAAGAAGTTAGTGTCATGCCCATATAAAAAATTGTAGGCCTAATTTTAATTTCTTTATGACAAAAAAGAGAGTTTTTGTAAACTAATAGAGTCATGCCTGAGGTAAACAAAACACATTTCTCCTAAATTATTTTTTTCCATTTAAACACTCAAAATATTAAGTACTGAGATTTAATGAGGAGAGTCAGTCTATTCTTGACTGTCCAGCTGTTACTGCTTTCCTATTGTTTAACTAGACCTGTGTGCTCATTTGAGCACAGTTTTTTGTCTGCATTTTGAAGTGTGTCTCATTTACTCTTGCTCTGTACTGCTTAAGGGAAGAAGACATGATGAGGAGTCATCTTTTTTTCAGTGTCATACTGTCCCAGTTTCCATGTTCACCTTATTGCCCCTCTGTCAGAGATTTTTTTTTTCCTTTTCCCTGCAAGCTGCTTCTCTTAAAAATAAAAAAATATTTATTCATTCATTATCTGTAAGCGCTTATCCAGTTCAGGGTCGTAGTGTGTCAAGAGCCTACCTGGAATCATTGGGCACAAGGCAGGAATACACCCTGGAGGGGGCGCCAGTCCTTCACAGGGCAACTCACACACTCACACCTACAGACACTTTTGAGTCACCAATCCACCTACCAACGTGTGTTTTTGGACTGTGGGAGGAAACCAGAGCACCCGGAGGAAACCCACGTGGACACAGGGAGAACACACCACACTCCTCACAGACAGTCACCTGGAGGAAACCCACAAAGACACATGGAGAACACACCACATGCCTCACAGACAGTCACCCGGAGCAGGAATCAAACCCACAACCTCCAGTTCCCTGGTGCTGTGTGACTGCAACAATACCTGCTGCACTACCGTGCCACCCAAAATAAAAATATGAAAAATTAAAAGAAGAGTCCCTTTTGAGAGATACAGGAAGACATTTAAGAATAACTGATTCTTCTTAAGGTCACCTTTGTATGTTCCATTTTAAAAGGCTCATTGTCTACAATTTTCTTTTGTTCTATCTTGGCTTTCGAAGTCTGATAATTACATTTTTGTGTAATGCTTGTTCCTGCAGGCATTTCTAGGTTAAATACTTCAGAATATGTGCCATGAACTTTATACATGTGGCCCTTTTAAATATAACAAATAATCTTGCCATAAATGTCATAATGTACAGTTCACTCATTGTAACATTTGAAAGTTAAATAAAGTAAATAAAGCTGTGTGTATGCGGTTATGTATTAAGGGAATATTAGCTTGGTAAAACATTAGCTAAAAGTTAAATAGTTAAGAAACAAAGCTGACTCCCATGGGAAAAATAAGAATAATATTGTAAATGCACAGAAGAATGTTTGAATGTCAAATATAAGGCTGGAACAACATTTATATGTTTTGGTTAAAACAATTTCTATTTGTTTCATGAAACGAAGGGTGAATCCCATTTCACCCCTTGACCCTTCCCCTGCGTTTTGCCTAGAAGTAGGGCTGTCTCAATTCTTGTTAAAAAAAAAAAAAAGAGGGGTAGGGCTGAGGGGGCAGGCTATTTACCACTTGAAATTTTTCAGGGGCATATAACGCCTTGTGAATCAGTGACAAGTTGGTCATGCAAGCGACTATAGAAAACCATAAATGTCAGTATTTTCTTCTTTAACAAATTATGATGACCATTGTATTATATAACTTAAATGTAGTTTCAATATCTCTTTACTTCATAACAAGTATAAAATTTTGCTAATATTTTGCTGATGAATTTCCACGTTAAATGGCGAGGCATTGCAGCACGGTGGTGCAGCAGGTAGTGTCGCAGTCACACAGCTCCAGGGACCTGGAGGTTGTGGGTTTGATTCCCTCTCCGGGTGACTGTCTGTGAGGAGTGTGGTGTGTTCTCCCTGTGCCCGCGTGGGTTTCCTCCAGGTGACTGTCTGTGAGGAGTGTGGTGTGTTCTCCCCCTGTCTGCGTGGGTTTCCTCCGGGTGACTGTCTGTGAGGAGTTGGTGTGTTCTCCCACTGTCTGCGTGGGTTTCCTCTGGGTGACTGTCTGTGAGGAGTTGGTGTGTTCTCCCTGTGTCCGCGTGGGTTTCCTCTGGGTGACTGTCTGTGAGGAGTTGGTGTGTTCTCCCTGTGTCTGCGTGGGTTTCCACCAGGTGACTGTCTGTGAGGAGTTTGGTGTGTTCTCCCACTGTCTGCGTGGGTTTCCTCTGGGTGACTGTCTGTGAGGAGTTGGTGTGTTCTCCCTGTGTCTGCGTGGGTTTCCTCTGGGTGACTGTCTGTGAGGAGTTGGTGTGTTCTCCCTGTGTCCGCGTGGGTTTCCTCTGGGTGACTGTCTGTGAGGAGTTGGTGTGTTCTCCCTGTGTCCGCGTGGGTTTTCTCCGGGTGACTGTCTGTGAGGAGTGTGGTGTGTTCTCCTTGTGTCCACGTGGGTTTCCTGCGGGTGCTCTGGTTTCCTCCCACAGTCCAAAAAAACACGTTGGTAGGTGGATTGGCAACTCAAAAGTGTCTGTAGATGTGTGTGTGAGCGAATGTGTGTGTGTGTGTGTGTGTGTGTTGCCCTGTGAATGAATGGCGAGGCATTTACATTCCTGCGCCTGTGGCAACTGCAAAATGTAAGGTGTAACTGGAAGCTTCAAACAAAAAAAGACACAGAATAAGTAGCAGAACATATCAACAAGAGAGAAGTGGGTGATAATAACTGATGGTGGAATGCTTTTAAAGCATGATACTCTAAAGTTAACTGCATTAAAATTCAGAAGCTCTGATATCACTGCAGACTGGCAGCAGAGCGCAACTGAAGCACTGCTTTTTTGCTTCTGATGACATATCAGGCTCTTGAAGGGTTGCTCTGTTATGTTTGGAACTCAGTTCCAAGGAGCTAAGGAGAAGATAAGAACTGGAAACCAACCTACCAAATTATTTTGTGTTGGACCAGTGCCATTTTGTGTTATATAATGTTTACTCTGCAAACAAAAAGAATAACAATGTAAAGTTTTCAGGTTCAGTTTCCTGGTGGTGTCCTGGTGAAAGTTCATGCTCTCGGCAGGTGTTTGTAGACACTCTGAAAGAGTCACGCTTATGCTCAGCTTTCAGTACACCCTTATCATTTAGTTCAAGCCAGGGTGCAGAGACAAGGACAATCCATCTCTCTCTGTGACAGGCTGAGGAGGGGGCGGGTGGATGGTGGGACGAGCGTAATGGAGTGCCCCATGCTGTTAGCCCTGCTCCTCTCAACGCATTGGTGCCTCTATAGCCTCCGATACAGGAGGAAGCTGTCAGCACATTCATCTACTACTTCTCATTCTACTGCAAAACCTCCCATATACTGCCTTTATAAATATTACAGTGTCTCTCTCTGCTGAACCTCTACAGGGACACTGAAGGGGTTGTGTGTATATTGAATGTGTATGTGTGTGTGTGTGTGTGTGTGTGTGGGTGTGTGTGGGGGGGGGTGTTACAAAAAGGAATCTTTTATTTTTAAAATGCTAGCAGCATATATAATAGTTTGAGAGCTTGTTTACAACCACACATACTATGAAAAAAACTTTTTCAATACTTTTTTGAAACAAAAGATTTTAATGTAGTGAGTGATGTTAGAACTAAACTCGCTCTCTATTCATATGTTATGTTTTTATTTAAACATAATATTTTAACATAAAAGCATACAAATATCAACAGAAAATAACCTAGACAACAGACAGGAAGTGCCCTCTAAATTCAGCTTTGTAAATTTTTATGCAAACTTTTACAATTTTAAATCTCATTCCCTTGAGTTACTCATCGTAAAAACATTATTCTACCTGGTGGTGGGACCAAGCAAAACAACATGGGGAACTGCTGAGCTGCTATCGTCCTGTAGGGGGCACTTATGTGTTGGATGTGCTGTTTGAGCTTTTAATAACAACATCACTCAGCCCTGGGGTAGTGCTGTTAGTCTCACAGTAGAGCTGAGGACTCTAAAATATCCTGGAAAGGTAATAGATACATACATATTTATCATACACAAAGAACCAAAACAAATTGAACCAATCTTTGCTGCTGGATACTTCTCCTGCAGCTCCCAAATCACACTTAAAATGTTCTTCTTCATACGCCTGTCATAATACTTCAGCACTGGAAGGGTTTAGCCAGTTAGGATGTTACAAAAATAGAATCCTCATGCCATGAATCATTGTTTGTGTTATTTCATGTTTATGCCATGAACTTTGGGATGGATGACCTGCATGATGTGTGGTCTTGCTGTGCAATCTAAAAAAGATCAGTGAGGGCGGCTGTGCTGATTCTCCTGGGTAGTTTTGACTTTAGGCCACATATCTGATCATACAAAGCAAACAGTCTAATAATGCACATGGGTTCTGGGATACTTTCACTCCACAGAAGATATAGATTGTGCAGAGCAGGTCTAGTGGTAGGGGTATTAGCTATATTTCTGCCTTGTACCTTTATATATATAACTTTATATGAGAGGATAAATAGATTTGCTTTGAATGGGAGATAATGAACTGATTTTAACCTAATAAAAAATCTAATTTTAACATAATGCAAATACAGCCACTGTATTTACTTCAGCTCAAGTATATCTTCAAAAAATTATATACATTTTACTCTGTTCAATTTTAGACATTTCTGTCTGTGTTACATTTAATTTATATGGTGGTGCAGTAGGCAGTGTCACTTTCACACAGCTCTGACTGTCTGTGAGGAGTGTGGTGTGTTCTCCCTGTGTCTGCGTGGGTTTCCTCCGGGTGACTGTCTGTGAGGTGTGTGGTGTGTTCTCCCTGTGTCTGTTTGGGTTTCCTCCGGGTGACTGTCTGTGAGGTGTGTGGTGTGTTCTCCTTGTATCAGCATGGGTTTCCTCCGGGTTCTCTGTTTTTCTCCCACAGTTAAAAAACAAATGTTGGGAGGTGGACTGGCTACTCAAAAGTTGCAAAAAAAAAAAAAGCTGTTCAGTGCTCAGTAGACAGTAAATCAGAATTAGAATCAAGTTTAGTTAAGTTTGTCCATTGATTTTGACACACAAGGAATTTGTTTCTGGCTGTTGGTGTCTTTAGTACTCTAAGTATGTACAGTGAACATATAATTTACCTGTAGGAGTAAACTATGTAATGCAAGCAAGGACGTTGATTTGCTCTTGACATTGGTGAACTGGTGAACCTATGAATCTACACACTCTTACTCTGGGACACAGCAAGAGAACTAACAGTTTGCAGTTGTCTTGCAGTTAAGTACTAAACCATGTTATTCATGATTTTTTATGATGGACTCGTTTCATTAGTGAACTTGGATTTAAATGACTTATATAATTCTTTTTTGCTGCCATCCTCACTCGCTTTTGTGCAATGTGTCACCCACATTGCACTTGAGTCTTACACAGTAGGTCTCGCATATGAATGGAATAATAGTTTTACCACTATTAACAACCAAACAGGGTCTCACATGACAGCAGGGAAAGGCACAGCCAATCACACGGGCCATGTGTGTTACTGGGATGTAGGAGTCGAGTAGAGAACGTGATTTAACCCTTTCTGCACCTCTAGGTTTATGAGACGTTGACAGATTGGTAAATTTTTTGGTGGGGACACGTCACTTCCGTCCATACACCCTTCAGTGCAAGGAAAGTTGACATTGTGAAAACTATTATTGGCAGCATCTCACAGCCTCATGCTGGTAAAACACTTAGCAACTTATGAAGTCTTCTCCCCCTCCAACCTGCCAGGAACATCCCATGCAGGTGTCAATCACGGAGCAGCTGATAAAGAAATCTCAGCTCAGCTGAAGTAGTGTGCAGCTGCTCCTGGCCAGAGCAGATCGAAGCACACTGTTTTATTAAAGAATCAATTGCCTCCCAGCATGACGGGTTATCACAACCAAATGGGCCTATTGATTTATGGATAAGACATGAAAGGTCCTCGGCGAGCTCAGTATGGGACAGACGCCAATACAGCTTACATATGGACATTACTTCAACAAAAGGATGATTTAAAAAGGCATCTGTGCATTTAGCAGTGGACAAATAAAGAAAACAACACCAACCATTAAATATACAAGAAGTCACACGTTTGCAAATGAAATTAGGACATTTTTTCTAGTCTAGTAGTTCACAGTGTGAAACCTATTTAATAATGTATTGAGTTTAATTGCATTATTTCAAGGAATATATTAAGTCAAATCTTTAGGGACTGGTAGATATTTCTGACCTTTTATGGGTGTCTTGTATTACACTAAGCAGATTAAACAAGCAGTCTATGGTAAAAACTCCTTTTAACTTCAACATGTAGGTAGAGAAAAGCAATGTATGGTCTACTTTCTCTTAGTTTTTTGTTAGATCTCTCCTGACATCTTTAAAAATCTAAACAAGCTGCTTTCCTGTTTTGGAGCTTGACTAACAGTAAGAGAAATATCACCTTTCTGTGGTATATACTCTTTAAACAAGGACACACACACACTTTAAAATATGTAGGGTGATGGGAGTATAAAGTGCAGATGAGCTTGTCAGGGAATACTGCCTTAAGAATCTATTCACCTGTCGTCTTTCAGTGGCGTTTGTGGGGAAAGTGCTAATTCTAATGAGAGAGAGAGAGAGTCATTTCTGAGAGCTGTCTTGGCTGTCAGTGTAAAGGTTATAGAGCTGAACTCTCTATTTCCCCACAGTCTTGTAACACCACACACACACACACACACACACACACACACACACACACACACACACTGCTGCTGCTATGAGTGAACCAGTCCCTGCTTGAAATAAATGAAAACTACAGCTGTATTCATTTTCTGAAATGGCCTTCATTTTCCCCCATGACGAAGGGACAGGACCACAGAGGCGATTTATGTGGCACTCTGAGGAGATGGGGGGCTGTTTTCTTTTTGAGGGCGGCATCATGACGGTGTCACTGGGTTTGCAGGATGCTCGGAGTGTTTGATTGTTAGTGAGGATCAGGGGGAGCTGGTTGAAGTGCGCTGGATGCCACATCGGTCTGCTGTCATGGTGATGCATCATTGCAGATTTGCTGCTGTGTATTTTTCTCCACATAAACTTGTTTGTTTTCTATTCTCGCCTTGTGTCTGTTTTTTCCTACTGTCTCTATTGTGCTTTCTCTCATGTATTAACTCTAGCACTTTGTTCTTGTCTTGCATTCTTTTCATAATTTTCTTTGTTTCTTCCTTTATCACTACCCCCTCACACACTCTATACTCTCCTCTTCTTTTCACTATCCTTTCCCTGTCTCTCTCTCTCTCTCTCTCTCTCTCTCTCTCTCTCTCTCTTCCCCCCTCCCCCCAATCTCTGCTCTATCTAAAGCTGGCTTTATCCTTTAAAAGCAACAGGTGATGTGCAAATCCATCCTTTCAGCAGTGATAAATTATCAGAGGTTTGCCTATAGCTTAAAGATACAGAGAAGGAGCTGTGGAGGTTAAACAGGTTCTGATAACACACAGCTCGTATCAACACAAGGACGATTTTTGAGAGTGAATCTGGGAAGTCTCAGGGGCGCATTTGTTTGACAACAGAAACATGAACTAGAATAGACAACACAGCTTCTTGGAAATTAGCATTTTTAGTATGGGCCAAATCCCCAACTGCACAAGCAGCCTTCATGTCTAATGTACAAACAAATGTACAGCATGTCAAATACATTCAGCAGAACAGGGTCAATGACTAAGGTTCAGCTTCAAAATATGCAAAATAAACCAAAGGACTGGGAATGACTTTCTTTATGTGAAATGAAAGAGGGATCAGTACTAACCAGGCGGCACTGAGTCTAAAGCTTTCACAGTCTTTGTTGAGTGACTTTGATGGAAATGAAATATTAATAATGAGAAATGAGAGAAGCAGTCCTGGGAGAAAAGCCGATTCAAGCAGAGTAACTCTTAGACCTCAGTCTCAAACTCTTTTCTCTCACTAGTTCTATTTTTTTCCATTCCTCCCCCTTTCTTTCCCTCTCTCTCTCTCTCTCTCTCTCTCTCTCTCTCTCAGCCAGCCACAGCTATGCCCTGCGTCTCATTGAACATCCACTGAGACAAGCAGAGATGTTTTCCACTCAGGTTCATTACTACTCACCCCCTTCATACTCCCCCTTTCTCTCCTCCCCCACTTCCCCTACCCTCCATCCTTTTGCCATCTCCAGGGAAATGGCCACACAAAAGCCGTTTCCTCATCGCTGAAAGGCTTCGTGCTTTGACAGGCCTGGATATCTATCTCTTCTTATTCTCTCTTGCTTTTGCTCTCTCTCTCTCTCTCTCTCTTTCTCTCTCTCGAAGTGGATGAGTCCACTGCATGCTGCTCTTTGATTAGTCCACAAGAGCCTGTTGTTTTGTGAATGTGTGGCAGAACACAGCTCAGCGGAGAATAAAAACCCCATCAGAACCAAACTGCCAATCGCCAGCAGAAGAAGAATTGAGAAATGGGGAAGAAGGCTTTTCTTTCTTTCCCTCTCCAGTTTCCAAGCCGTCGGGAAGATCATTTCTCCCTTTCTGTTCCTCTGTCTGAACACAGATGGCAAAGATTCCTCTGCACGCCTCTTATCTCCAGCCATTTCAGAGAGCCAGCAGAGAGAGTGAGGCACACAAACATATGTCATGTCAAATCTTCTCAATTTTATTATTTTTTAATTTTTACAACATATTACATTGTTGCCCATATTTTATTAGACTAGTAGAAATAATCAAGAACGATGTGAATTAATCGAGTCCACTATTTATTTGCACATGACCGTGACCATTTCTCCAAACCTCATTATTTTTTTAACAGGTTGGTTTCATTAAAAAAGAAAAATATTTTTTGATATGGGCCCTTTATAATTTAACAATATAGTTTTTCCCTTCTCCTTGAAAGCTATGAATTAAAAAACATGGGGTTTTGTTACCACAGTTAAAATCTACATATACACATACAAACTATATATATATATTATTTGCTGATAGTAATTCATTACTGTACTCATTACTGCCTTTCTCATCAACTAATCAATGCTGCACCCACCTCACCACATTCAGACATGCAGTAATAAGAACAAATATCTCTCTTCTTTACTGGGTGGGTGTTCTCCTCAGCAAATAATCAATCACAAGTTGAAATAGTGTGTGTGTGTGTGTGTGTGTGTGTGTGTGTTTGTGTGTGTGTTTCTTCCAATAAAAGCATGAGAAAGCCATGATTCTGCAATTCCATCATTGCCTCTGTGCTTTATAGGGTTTCGATTTATGTATGGTGATATTTTGCCCCATAATGGGATGTGTGGAGTGCATTAGATAGCACATTCCTTTTCCTGAACACAATAGAAAAAGCTTTGTCCACTTAGAAAGCAGCAGAATAACATTAGACTGACGCTGAGGCTCCTTCAATGAATCTGCTGACTTGCAGCAGCTTAGATGCCTCAGTGTTGGCTTTTTTTCATAAAAAAATATCATCCGTCTCTTCATCTGAGTGTCAGGAGAATGCCCTCAGCACTTCAGAGCCAGGGACTGCTCCATGAGCTTCAGGCTCCAAAGAAAGCCGTCAGGAGGGTAGATCCCCTGCCTTTATTCTGCTTCGGCTAGTCAGGTGTAATCTGTCAGGACTCATCAGGACTAGCCTGGGCACTGCTCCGAATGCCTTGTAGCTGAACGCTGTTGAGATAGAAGGCCTTTTAGAATGCCTCAGTCCTCTACACTCTCTATAGACACAGTATAAGCTCAGCAGAGTCCATTTAGCCTCTCACGCAATAGGGTCATATTGAAAGGAAGCATTTTTTAGAGGTTGTTTATTTCAACCACAGAGGCTATGTGTAAGAGTGAAAGTTTGTGGACTGATCACAGGTGAAATATATATTGCCTCCATTTCTTCTGCTTTCCTGAATCTGTATATTTCTGACTACTGTTTTTTTCTGTTTGTTTTTAAATAAATTATTAAGCTTAGCTATTTATATGTTTTAACCTTTTTTTTAATCCTCTTAATCTTTATCTGAATTTCTTTGTAGGGTATTAAACGATTATACTCACAGGTCAGCCATCATCCCTGCACTCTTTATTACCTCCAGTGACCATGTGGTTGCACTTGAATGTTGCTCAGCATACTTTATTCACATTATTTATTCACCCTATTCTTTAATGGCCAGGACCATCACATGTCCACCACAGAGCAGGTATTATTGGGCTGGTGGATCATTCTTAGCACTGCAGTGACACTGACGTGATGATGGTGTGTTAGTGTGAGCGCTGATATGACTGGATCAGGCACAGCAGTTCTGTTGGAGTTTTTAAAATCCTCAGAGTCGTTGCTGGACTTAGAATAGTCCACCTACAAAATATACAGTGAAAAAATGTGTGCTTTGTGGTGAGGGTCCTGACCACTGTAATTGTAGAACTACAAAATGCAGGTATACAGTCAGTGAACACTGGGTGTAGAAGGAGGTGGTAGTAATGTTATGGCTAATCGGTGTATACAGCACAATGGTTTAGTTTTTTAGGTGAAGAAACTATTAGCTCACCTTGCTAACTTAATTACTGCACCTATTTATTTAGTTTAAGTAACAAACAACAGCTGAGCAGCCATTCAGCCTAAAATCAGGGCTTATGTTCTGTAAAGGGCCTGTTAACAAGCTAATTTTGCTAATTCAATCTAATCTTCATACTAAGTCAAAGGCCTTCTTACCTAGTCAATAAATCAAATCAAGTGAAACACTAGGCATTCTGCACTTTTTATTTTTTTATTTTTTGGTTTGTTTTTTAACAAAAAGTGACAGTTTATTATTAAATCTAAAGCTGTTGTTCTTTCAGTGCCCACTGGTTAGCTAATTTAGCTAAAGTAATGTAGCATTCGAGGTAAGCTTACTGCTGTATATGCAGTGAATTACCTCTGTGAAACCTTAGACCTCAGGCCTTTATTCAGTTAAGGGAATATTAACTTATGTAGCCTTCCACATGGCTGGTTTCCCAGACCCAGATTAGGATTTAAGCCTTAGTGAAGCACTATTGCCAACACTGACTTTCCAATTTAGTGCAAGACTAATCTTAATACATACTTAAACTGCTTGTAAAAAAATAATTAGATATTTTTCAATAAACAACTTATTAACTTATACTTGAGTATATTTCATGAATAATTATGTGCATATAAGCTAATTTTTTAAATTAGCAATGCTACATAAGCATGAATTTCCACAGCTTTTTAATTTCAACCCCTGACAGTTGGCAGTTTTAGAAGCTATTTTTATTATGGTAGTTTGTTTCCAGTTTGGAATGGACTTTGCAAAAATGAGAAACAGACTGTCAAATAAAGTTTCCTAAGTAGATGAAAATCAATATACTAGATTGTGTGAACTTAAATTTAGTCTAATAAAATACAGGAACAAGAATCCTTGACCAACTGTAGTTCCAGATCACTTGCAGTGTCAGCATGTCAGTACCATTTTTCTTTCACCAGAGGAACAACTTCTCAAAGCTTTTTCAAAAGAACTCTCCTCATCAGCACACATTTATTAAAATGCAACTCCTGTCTGTTTTTCATTTTTTGTTTTTGAGCCTATGACTATTATCCGGTGAGGAATCCTCATGGAAATCTTCTTTGGGACTGGAGAATCCTTAACATTATCCTTTCTCAAGGAAGGCAAAGGAAAAAGTTCTATTGACAGTGAGAAGTTTGTCCTCCATCATCTCCATGTTAGAGTCACCTGAGGCCTTGATCACAAATCTCAACCTGGCACCCTACCGAGTTGCTGCCCCCCCAAAATAGAGCTTAATGCCCAGTAAAAATTATGCAATGGGAACACCATACAGCCTGGAGATGTCCCACAAAGAGGCCAGCTATTATCTTCCCCTGAGAAATCTGCACACATTTGAACAACCTCCTACACGTTTCTCGCCTTAGGCCACCAATAATTATTCCTTGAGTTTTATTAGTGATGTTTCTTCGCTGAGCCTGGAGATGTGTTATGGTAAAACTTATTATGCTGCAAGAT
This sequence comes from Hoplias malabaricus, assembly GCF_029633855.1. Classification (NCBI taxonomy): domain Eukaryota; kingdom Metazoa; phylum Chordata; class Actinopteri; order Characiformes; family Erythrinidae; genus Hoplias; species Hoplias malabaricus. Next base: position 8,254,691 of record NC_089816.1, read on the forward strand.
ACAATAGGCAATAAGTTGCTTTGATGGAATGTTCTGGATATATGGCCCTGAAAGTGTTTAAATAAATGGCCCTGATCAAACCAAATGAGAATGTGTGATAGCAATTATAATATTTTAGCCTAAGTCCACTTGTTAATCCCTAAAAAAGGTTGACAAGAAAAGCTTCTGTTTATATATCGTTTTTTTTTTTTTCAATACAGAATATGACGTTGTCATTTGCCTGTTACATTGTGTTAAGATGTAATGATGTAAAGTGAAATAGAAACAGAATAGAAACCTCAAGGAGTTTCTTTTCCATTTTGGAGACAGAAAGTTATGTAGGAACAAGGCTAAAATGTTCTTAAGGAAAAGAACGATTGCACATGACCAAGGAATGGATGTTGTTTATTAGGATCCTTTTCAGTGTACAAATGTGGATTTATTCATTACTTTGGCTAAGAGTAATTCTGAAGACTTTTACAACAATACACTCCATTTTTTTAACATGAAAGTAGCTCATGAAATACATTACACTCCCTCAAAACACTTCCTCCCTTGGTTTAAAGCATAATTGAAAGAATGAATAACATTTCTAGATTTCTGTTGTCTCAATGAGGAATAAAGGGAAACTGAAAGAAGAAACACAATGGTTCACAGTGCTTAATTAACCATTTTTTAATTAGCGTAAGAACATCTTATTCATCATATGTTCAGAGTCATTAGCAAACTAGCCAGGCTAATTGCTAAATGGTACAGCAGAGTGCTAGTGAAAGTGAGCAGAAGGGGGGCAGTCGGTGGTTGTGGGGGGATTAGACTTGATCCATATGGGAGAAAAGTGCTATCTTCATTCAGTATGTGCACAGTGCATGAGAGACATGGGTCCCTGATTGGACTCGACTGTTTCTTTCAGTGTGCTAGAAGCTGAGTCGTGAAGCTAAATCTAATACAGTGATGAAGTTCAAACAGGATTTGATATACAATAAGTCATAATCTTGACAAAGGTCTTAGAATCATCGGCAGGGATGTGGGAGGCAAAAGAAGAAAGAACACAATATTTATCTTTATTTTATCTAGTATTGTAGAAGTCCTAACAAACTCTCTTTTAATCTAGAACAAGAGAATAACTAAGCATCAGAATCCATAAGAGAATCTTCATTTTCGTCTTTCTTTTGAGTCAAGAGACCAAAGGATTTAATCAAAGGAGAAAAATGTGGAGGAAAGGAATTTGTTTACTTTAATTCGTTAGGATTTTGTCAGTACACATTAGTTTAATCATGAAGAGGAAGTAAAAAAATAATTTAAATTTGGAGAAATAAATAAATATACAAATAATAATAAAACAAATGTTAAAGGTAATTAAATAATGAAAAGTGAGCACCAGGCCTGCTCTTTTTTTTCTTTTCTTGCAGACAAAAGAGAAAAGGTGGGAGGGTATTGAGTGCTCCCATTACCATAGACATCTCCTGCAGCAATTTGATTTTTATAGATCTGGTCTCTTCTTACACTATTCTGAGTCATACAGTGTACATATTAGACATGTTTAGCAGTCAAGCCACTTCCACAGCCCTTCACCTTCCCCAAATCCCCCTCATCCACTCCTTTTGAAAAGCCAGTTATGTGCAGTTTGCTCCAATCATTCTAGAAAATGGGAGATAATCACAAAAGAAGGTGCAGTGTCTGTAAAAATGAGGCACTGCCAGTATGAATATGTGTGGCTGCGTAGGCGTGTGTGTAACGTGTGTGTGTGTGTGTGTGTGTGTGTGTGTGAGAAAGGCAGTGTGTGTGAGCTGAATTTAAACACTGTGTCCCCACCATCTCTTCAGCAAACAGCAGCTACATCCGTGTATATTCAGAGCAGAACATAATTAGTATTCCTACAGCATAAGCAGCAGATTACACTCAGATATCATAAAAAGATCGGGGGGTCAGAGACCCCTATTTTCATATTCCCATCCCTCCCACACATTAGCATAAGATATAGATAGAGCTGCTAATAGGAACATCCAAACACAAGATTTGCGTAGGTGGAAGATGGGGTATGATCAGGCCATGGACACCAAAGAACACACTATATATCTTTTAGTGAAATTTATACGACAAATGACCTGATAGCACCTTCCTCTCTAAAGATGGAACAGAGTCTCTTGCCTCTTGCTTTTTCTATCACACACAAAAGTCAAACTGGGATTAATTGTCAGAGTGACGAATGGTCTCACATTATTTTACTGCCTTAATCCCAATAATGAATAAAAATGCTACTGTGTCATTAGCAGATTGAGCATGAATATTTCTTGACGCATTAGAATGGGGTGGACGATTTTATGAGGTTAATGTATTTGCCTGTCTCATGATTATACGTGTTCACAGTATAAACAGCAGCTTCTAATGAAGAAAAAAAAATATATATATAAGTGAATGAAGACAAGGGATAAAGAGATGCTGTTTGTTTTAGCGCATGGAAATGCATGTGTACAAACACACACAGATATATCTGTATATATGACAAGTACTTGAATATAACTAGAACCCATCACATAATGCAGCGAGAGCAGCCATGGTTGCCTGTTACAAACAATAACACACATATAGTTTACCCCATTTCACCTTATTCTTCAGTGTTCAAGACCCTGAAGGTATGAGACAGCAGTTATGATTTGGCTGGTGGATCATTCTCATGGTGGTATTAAACACAGCATCCACACAACTGTCCACTCCATTAGACACACCTACTTTGTAATAAAATCAGAGACAACAACTCATCTGTTGTTGGTACTTCTCTAGTCTTTCATCAGTGAACACTGGTCGTCACCCAGGAGGCACAAATATATATATATATGAATGTTTTAAGGCTATGTTTAATGTAAGACTGAATCTGAGAGACAGTTGAATACTGATTAGCCAGAAGCTGTGTTTGTTGTGTGTTTTGATGCCTCTGTGCTTCCCAATTCACTGTTAAAGGAGGTAGATGCTCCTCCCCTCTCCACTGTGCACTCAGTGGGTGTAATTAGAGCAGGAGAGGGATTCTCCTTCAACAATGACTACGTTCTTTAGGATAAAGCTGAGTGACAGGTCACTTTTCTATCTGTCACTCACTTAGCACACATACATACACACACACACACACAGAGCATATGAGAGAGAGAGTTTCATTGTTAATAACTCAAGGCTATTATTCACTAGTCCTTTGGAATGGAGAAAACCTTTTTTTAAAAGAAATGTGCCACTGTCGCTCTCAATTTGCACTGAATGATTTCTCAATTGCTGTGACCTAGTCTTTGATAAAAAGATGTATTTCAGGAGACCAGGATGGAATGAGAATGCAGGAGGAGGGTGTGTGTGTGTGTGTGAGTGAGAGAGAGAGAGAGAGAGAGAGAGAGAGGGGGGGGAGGGAGAGAGAGAGAGACAGAGAGAGAGAGAGAGAGAGGGGGGGAGACAGAGAGAGAGAGAGAGAGAGAGAGAGGGGAGGGAGGGAGAGAGGGGGGGAGGGAGGGAGAGAGAGGGGGGAGGGAGAGAGAGAGAGAGGGGGGGAGGGAGGGAGAGAGAGAGAGAGAGGGGGGGGGGAGAGAGAGAGACAGAGCGAGAGAGAGAGAGCGAGAGAGAGAGAGAGAAATGCAGAAAGATAGGCAGGAATGTTTTTTTCCCCATTTCTGGGTTACTTTAGATAGGATCTCTTGTGTAGGCACTGAAGAGCTGAGCTGGGAAATTGGGGAAAAAGAAGAGTTTACACTCAGATCAGAGAGCCCCCTGCCTGGCATCCAGCCTCTCTGGAGAATCTGAACCCCAAATCAATCAATGTAGTGATTAACTGTATGAAAGTTTTTGAGCACCCAACCATTTGTTATAATGCAGGTCGTAGTCCATATTTTTCATTCAAATACATTCAATAAGAAGCAAACTAACAAAAGCAGAGATCCCTCTGCTCGACATTCATCCTCCCTGTAGAGATTTACTGTCTGACTCTACTCTCAGGGTGAGCTTAAAACAGTGCTTCAGTAAGTGTTATTTCATACTGAATGACACTACACATTCGATTACAAGTGCCTGGTGTTTGATTTGATATATCAGGCCATTTTTGGATTTAGGATGTTCTGCTGTTGTTTGTTGTGTGTATTGGATCTCTTCCGTATTATATATGCATCCACATACTTGCATTATATCAAGTATACTTGCATGCAAATGTTTGGACAGCACTGGTCAGCTTTTATAATTTGTTTATATTTTCTTATGTGGAAATTATTTGGCATCCTTTGTAAGAGACAAATGTACATGATGGTATACAGACCTATAATATTTGTTATTCATTCATTCATTATCTGTAACCCTTATCCAGTTCAGGGTCGCGGTGGGTCCAGAGCCTACCTGGAATCATTGGGCGCAAGGCGGGAATACACCCTGGAGGGGGCACCAGTCCTTCACAGGGCGACACACACTCACACATTCACTCATACACTCACACCTACGGACACTTTTGAGTCGCCAGTCCAATTCCACACAGCTGTGTGACGGCAACACTACCTGGTGCACCACCGTGTCACCCCAATATTTGTTATGTAATATTAATATTTTATAAGTGAAGTAAATGTTTCCCTAATGTACTAAGTGCTGGTAATTAAGTCAACGACTTGGAAGGTCTCATTTTCCCCCCTCTTTCATTCTATCTGCTTTTTTTGTTTTCAGAAAAAAAATCTACCCCTTTCTAATCAGCCCTCCTCCTTTTTATCCCTGAGAGGCTGCAGTCAGTGTCAAATCAAAAGGCAGAATAGTCCCCTCATTCCCTTCTGGAGTCCCACTAGCACGCTCACTCCATGCATATGGAAGCCCTGTGGGGCCAAAACTTAAAAAAAAAAAAACTTTTGCATTTGGTGCAAGTGCCTCTCTAAAGCGTTTATCCTATCCGAGTGCCTGTCCGGCTTCCCCCTCTCCGTGTTTGCGGTGCCTCCGGAACACAAAGGGGAAAAAGCCTGCTCCAGGTATTCTTCCTGGATCTCGCATCCCAGGGGAGAGGAGGACAGAATGTGGTGAAGAAAGCCCCATCCATACTGAGTGGAGCGCTTTGTGTTCCCCGATAGAGGAGGGACAAAGAGGCCCTGGATAATGAATTGGATTAAATAGAGAGAAATAAAAGAAAGAAAAGCCACACAAAGACACAGTGAACAGTATATGAGATACCTCGGCACCACAAAGGAATTGTGAAAAATGGCCACATTCATCAGCGAGGTTGTTTTCTGTAGTGGATCATGAGCAATTATTAGAACCTTGCAGAGGACGGATTATCATGGAGATTTCTGAAAAAAAAAAATGATTGAACAGCTTCCACATACTGATGCTACTGATAAATATATATCAGTATCATTTTATAAATATAATCACACACATACACACAGTTTGCCAATTGCAAGTCATTTGGAATTCTTTATCTGTTCCATTAGAGTTTAATAATAAATATTTTTTACATATGCAGAGACATTGAATATAAAAAATGGTTTGTTTGAAAAGAACACCAGCTGGGTGCACTATATGCTGCCCTATAAACTAATGTTTATATTTTAGGCAGTAAATGTAATATGATTCAAAACATTGAACTATTTTTTCCCAGTCTGAGCTTTTGAACTATTTTTAGTAATGTAGGCTGAAGCCTGGCTGCTTCTGTACACTACTCTGACAGAATCCATCTCTTTTAAATAACTTTTAAAGCACAATATGCTTGCCAACATTTTCTGCACAGTACGCAGGAGAACTAATGATAAATCAGCATGCAACAAACTAACAAAAGCAATGCAAATTGGAAAACTATGTTCTCTTTCAGAAGGAGTATGTATAATGTATAACAAATGTATAGCTATGTATCAATACATTCCTAAGTCTAACTCTACACTTGCCTCTTATGATAACTACGGTTGCACCGATACCGATACTGGCATGTAAACACAGTACTGGTATCGGCTACAGAGAGCATCAATACCAGACGTGTGCTGGAAATGGCCCACTGCTCACTATTCCCTACATATAGTACACAGGGCACTTTTCGGGACACACCCCATGAAGCAGATACTGACGTGTATGTGCGCCGCTAGATGCAGCTCGAATTTAAAGTTGGTTACCAGATTATAAACAGGCTGGGTATCACACACTACATGACTGTTTTTGTCCATTTGTCCAAAAAGTTCAAATGGATAAACTTTGTCTTTTTGCAAATACTCACTCATTTAATTTTAATTATTTAATTTTAACATTAAATATCTTGTCTTTGTAGTGTATTCAAATGAATATAGGTTGAAAAGGATTTGCAAATCATTGTGTTCTGTTTTTATTTATGTTTTACACAACATCCCAACTTCATTGGAATTGGGGTTGTAATATATTGTAGTTTTTCATAGTTTTACTGTTTAATCCGCACTCCACTGTAGAGCTCCACTGCATGTGCCTGAGTTTACTTCCTGTGCTCTGTTTCTAAATGGCTGTTGAAGGCATGAATGAGTCAATTTTGTAAATTCGAGCTTTCATTCATTCATTCATTATCTGTAAGCGCTTATCCAGTTCAGGGTCATGATGCAAGGCGGGAATACACCCTGGAGGGGGCACCAGTCCTTCACAGGCCAACACACACACTCACACATTCACTCACACACTCACACCTACGGACACTTTTGAGTCACCAATCCACCTACCAACGTGTGTTTTTGGACTGTGGGAGGAAACCGGAGCACCCGGAGGAAACCAACGCGGACACTAGGAGAATACTTCATTCAAGCTTTTTATATCTTATGAGTGATACAGAACACTAATTTTACAAAATAAAATCTAAGTATAGCCATATAAATATCTGGGTTTATAGGCAGTTATCTAGTAGTTAAGATAGAGCTGGTATCAGTACTCGGTATTGACAGATACTTGAACAAGAAATATCAGTATCGGAAGGGAAAAAGTGGTATCAGCTTAACCCTAATACCTTTGTAACAATATATATATATATATATATATATATATATATATATATATATATATATATATATTCTGCCTTCAGTTTGACATTAAGCATTGTTAGTGTCGTATAATGTGTTTGCATCATTTTGCTGCTGGACTGTTTCCTCTGCTTGTTTGAGTGCTTGCTTTCCTACAGTGTAAGGGCATTTTACTCTGAAAATGCATGAAAACACAACACATCTCTCAGCATCTTTAAAACACTTTTCAACTCAACAATTTTCTTGCCTCACACTCTACTGAAATAAACACAGAGCAAAACTCCTGTCTAATTATTTGAAGTTTGTGCTTCACAGCCCTTAGCCACACACACACACACACACACACAAAGCCCCCAGACACAATTCTCATCTCCTCCGCCAATTCTAAAGGTCAGAGCATTCTTCCCGCCAGTCACTGTGAAGCATTAGCCTATAGTCCACTGAGAATACTGTTTTCCATCTCTCCCGACCACCCCCCAGGTGCATTTCACACACTTTCTCACACACATCTCTAAAAGCTCTCACAGTATGGTAAAACACACTCCTCACGCTTGTTGTTGATGCCTGAGGTAAAACTCTGCTAAGGCCTCGTGTAATGATATTCATCCTCATTACCATGAAGAGGAGGGGCACTGGGGTCCCATCAGTCAAGCCTGCCAACATCATTCAGTTAGCCCTCTGTCATAAACATATGATAAATATCATAATAACAACAATAATAATACTAATATATTTTATTTGTCTTGCACCTCATACATAATGCAGTTCAGAACGTGGTGCAGTCGAATAAAAGGCAAAGAAAATAAAATCACATCCGAAATGTATAACCTCAAGATTATGATACAATAATGTAATAATTAAGCAACATAAAACAATCAACACTAATTAAATGTAAAAAAAGTTCCATCAAATCAGGAATAAGAATAAAAAATAAATTTCAGCAATGATAATATTAGTAATGGTACACACAAGGAATTTGTCTTTCAGAATATTATGCTGCTTCTTAATTAAAATGATGTTCTGATTCCAAGACAGAAATGAAGAGGTAAAGATTTTTATAATGAAAAATGATATTCTTTAATATTGTCTCAGAAATGTTAAATATTAAAGTGATCTGTCTGAGTTTATCAGCAACACATCAGTTAAGGTAATGTTTAAAATAACATTCTCTGAAAATTTTGCGAATGATAGCCATCTTTTTCTAAGTGGCGTTGATTTTTGTCTCAGTATCTGGAGCTTAGCAAAGAAGCTTGAGTTTTAATGAACTGTATGACAACTTACACTGAAGCATTAAGCCACTGGCCTCTCCTCTCAGTCCATTTGGCCGCCAGTGGGCTGAATCTGAGGGCCTGGCTCTGGTGGCACACTGGGAACATTGTTTGGGGAGGAAATTAACGTTATCTTGATACACTGTGACACGTTTGTTACTGAGACGTGAGACAACACTAAGACAGCCAATGACAGTTGACCTCTGAGACGAGAGAGAGAGAGAGAGAGAGAGAGAGAGAGAGAGAGAGAGAGAGAAATCTAACTCGTTGCCATGGTGCCCAAGTGACATCAGAAAGTTTTTCTTTTAAATTGCTATGGAGGCATTCACTTTCTCATAATTAGGCAATGGCACAACAATAACCACAAAATTCTGTTTATTAGATTATTAACATTTTAGCAAATACTACAGTAGTGAGCCTTATTTGAGGCTTGTAACAAAGATGTATGTAATTTTCTGAAGTTTAGGCAGCAGTTTGCTTTTCTGTATTGATGTGTGATCATAAATGTAATAGGAGTAGTCTTTTTAACAGTGGATATAGCATTGCACATTTGCATTTCTTTTAAAATCTAAAGAAGCATTTTATGTCCTTACCATAATACACAGTACATAATACATAACAGGCCTGACCCAGTGGCCCTAGTCTTTATGGGAATGAGGATCAAGAAAATGTATTTAAGATTACTCAAATCTAGGGTTCAATTTTCCTTCTGACCTGCCGATCAGCTCATTTCCACCACACAACTATGGGCCATATTTCTACTTCATAAAAGCAATTACATTTGTAAGTAACAAAAGGTGACAAAACAAAACATGATAGGATATGCAGGTGTTTGCTAACATGCTAGCTGACAACCCGGTCTCACACCTATTCGTGATATAGTCACATATATAAGGGACTGCAATTTCATGGCATAGTCGCATATTTTCCACATTTTATGCGTCAATATCACGATCATTAGTGAATGGGCAATTACCATACAAACCGTTATGTATGACAGTATGTTATGACAGTAACACGAAAAATCTTCCTCATTAAGGTGTCATTACCATCTGTTAATACCACGGTCTTAGTTTTATTTACGGTAAATATAATGTTACTAATTCATTATTTGCTAAAATATAGAAGCAAATAATGGCTAGAGAAATGTCCTTTTCAGTATTAACCTTTTGAAAATTAGTCAAAATTACGTTAAGTGAAAGAAATGTTCTCGTTAGAGTTAAAGCTAAAGTAGGACACCAATAATAAACATTGCTTGGGAGAAATATTATAATAAAATACTTTATGCCTTTGTTGGAATAACAACATATGTTATGTAATTCTCATTACGCCTTTTTCTATGTTATGAGTAATGACACATGTAATGAGGAGGAGTTTCCGTGTTACTGTCGCATAGTGTTTGTATGGTAATTGCCCATTCATTTACGATCGTGATATTGTCGCATATAATGTCAAAAATATGCGACTATGTCACGAATTGCAGTCCCCTATATATGTGACTATATCACGAATAAGTGTGAGACAAGGTTGTAGCTGAGGCAAACACAAAAGAAGCTGCATTTGTTTGATTTTGGTTTAATATTATTATTAATAAACACACATTAATGTAGTTAGTTTAAGTACAGTGCGGCTGGCGAATCGCTTTTTTCCTATTTCAAGATAAGTCAGGACACCTGTTTCTGTTTTGTAGTGTTTAATATCATTTTAGCATTTGCTGCAGTTTGCTATGTCAACTGACACAAGCTAGTCATTGGCAGCAGGAAAGGAGAACGCTTGTTTAAATACTAAACTGTGACCATCTCAGTGAGGAAGTTTTCTGATGCTGGTGACCCATTCAATGACTGATGAAGGTGTTTACCTTCTAAAAACAAATTCGTAAAATGCCAGGCATTTGCAGTTTGTGCTGCTTTCGTGGTTGTGTGACCTTTATATTGTGCTCCTCATTTTTCATGCCTGTTTGATTAATGTGCAATAATGTGCTTTTCTTTCCTAGTGGAATCAAATAAAATGCTTTCATGAGTTGGGCAGTCAGAGGGTGATGCTGTTAGCGCCACTAGGTGAGGGCACTGAACTGTTGTTTTGGAAAGATGGGAGCACTAAATGTGAAACTCGGTGACAAAAAAAAAGAATAATAATAAAAAAATAAAAAAATAACATACAGATGCATGTAGGGGTTGGTGAAAATGACTATATGATGATACACCATGAATACTGTGAATAGTTATATAACACTGGAGATATTTTTAGAATATAATGTCCAAGGTTTTGACAATGCCCTGTATTCTAAGTGGTATATTAAAAGTGGTATAGCACAGTTAAACATTCAAAAAGAAAATGGCACTCATTGTTTGGATAATATTGTTATTGTTTTTTCCCCACTTGATCCCACTCCATTAGAACAATCTGGAAGCAAAAACGTCATATTACATACTGTACATTGTGAAAATGTCAAGCAAATTTGTTTTGCAATATCACCCACCCGTAGCTGCATATAACATCATACCTGGATGTTGTATTTACCTTACTTTTCTCTGCACACGTATAAAGTGGGGGAAGGTGTTCTGAGCAACTAACAGAAGGAACATATGGCCTTTAGCTCCTTGGAGGGACTCAAATAATCTCTGCCCTTGTTTAGCAGGGGGTTTTACAGATGCTCGTTGACAAGGGTTGGGACTGTGATGGAGAAAATTGGAAGTAGAAATCTCTTGACAGTGAAATTATGTTCGCTTTTTATGACATGCCTCTCCACGGCAACGGGAAAGAGAGGCTTGAATAGGTCCATTAGTTCGGTGCAGCAGTAACCATCCCCCTCAGGCATGCCACCAAGACAAACAAGACACAGGGCACCTGGCGTTCAGCATGTCACCATGCAAGGAGTCTCTTGACACATGATGAAAGAGATATAGAAGGAATATGGTTGTGTTTCAAGGCATACTGTCTCTCCACCTCTGAGGGAGAGCGAGAGAGAGTGTCTAAGAAATATACAGCCTAATACTGAGAGAATAAGAACGAGTGAAATAAATCATCTCTCCTGTTATCGCTGACTGCTGTTATGCCATATCACCTTTAAATATTCATCAGGTGCCTACTGCACCCTGAAGGGCAACATTTCAAATTACAACAGCCCGTCCCGTAATTGCCAGAATGCCACCCAAACCCCAGATTGATATGATGTTCCATTTTATCATTAATGAGACTCCAAGAGCACTGTGACATTTTGCATTGTGCTGCCAAATGCAAATTAGGCTGCTTCAAGACTTCCAGGGCTAGTAATATAAGCGGTCAAGTGCTGCTGTGTGCATCTGCCACCCCCACCCCCCCTCCTCCCCAATATAATCATTTCATACAAAGCTGTGGGAGTGGAGCTACTTCCTATGTCACACACTTAATGAGAACCTTGGAAAAGAGCATTTTTCAAAGCAAAGGTGACATTAAGCTCAATGCAGCAGAGAGGGAGCCGTCAAGCTGTCAGCATTGAGCTGAAATAGCTGACCTCTGTACGCTCTGCTGTATTTTCCAGTATAGCCTCGGGATAAGGAGGGAGAGAGAGGGAGAGGAAAGAGGAGGAACAAAAAAAAAAAAAAAACACACTCCTGACAGATCTAATCCCATCTGCAGGTCTGCTATTGAAGTGTGTCACACACAGTGCACAAAATACATACATATTACATTTGTAATATCCTTATCGCTTCTCAAAGACTTATCTGGGATTGTTTTCTTGTATCAGAGTATCAGATATGAAAGAAAAAAAACACAAGCAGAACATCTAATAAAGCTGGAAAGAATGAGCACATCAGACACGGCCTCTTTGATCCTCTCACGGAGCGGCGGAGCTGACCAAGTTTGGACTCGTCTCCAAAAGGGTTTTTATTTATGTCTCTGTGAGATTAAGTCTCTCTCTCTCCCTCTCTGTTTTTTTTTTTTCCTACTAATGCTCCCTTGTCTTAAAGTAGAACGCTGAACTTTGTGCACTTGTGTGTATTCATGTTTTTAAAAAAAGGACTAACCAAAAAAAAAATAATTAATTAATAAATCCGTTTTTTAAAAAAAGCTAAAATACTTGTTTATAATTAGCGTTTGTTAGACTTACTGCATACAGTGACTCATTATGTATAAAAAGTTATGCTTACATAATTCATAGGTCAACAATGTCCTGATAAACTACAAAGTACAAAGGCAAATTTGTGCCTAAATGTGTCTAACCCAGAATAAAGTTTTCGTCCTGAGGTGGTTCTGCAGTGCTGCTTCCAGCAGAAACTGGGTCAGGATCAAGGAGAGAGACATGGACCTTGGCTGACCACAAGCTTATTCCTTTTCTCTCTCTCTCTCTCTCTCTCTCTCTCTCTCTCCCACCTGTGAGTTTTTGTGCCTCTCTGGGCCTTTTCATTTTCCACAGCAAGGTCAGAGAGCAAGGAGAACTCGGATCCTTCCACTGGAGCAGTGTCTGAATTGTGTCTACATATTTGAACCTGTTAGCCTAGGGAAAAGACAACATCTCTTAACCTCTATCTGTCTTGGCTGTGACGTTTTAGGGGTCATTAAGTATTGAGCTTGGGAGCTAAATTGGGAAGAGCGTGAGAGATATCTTAGCATCTGTCTGAAAGACCAATATGCTAAAAATATATCTTATCTGAAGCAGCTGTTACATGCTTGTTGGAGAGTGGACATCAGGCCAAAGAATCATACACAATAACCAAACAAACAGTGCTGGTTTTCAGACAGAATACTATTTCTTGTTGATTGCGAGTGCATAAGCTTTTTCCAGGGCTGGTGTAATTCACTATGTGCTGCCAACCGATTTACATCAGCATGCTAAAAGGCTCGAGAGCTCCTCCATAAACATCCATTCCTAATGCACAGCAACTCTCATGCACAAGTTCCTGACACAGTAACTCATAATAGCACCGGAGCAAGGTTTAAAGGTTAAGAAGACACAGACAGTGCAGTTCCTCCCCCAGTCACAGGCCATTTATAAAACATTTGTCTCAGTGCAAAAATATGCACACAAAATGTTGTGTTTTTTACTCCCCGGGTTATTGTCATTGCTTTATAACTGTACAATAAAATAAGTATAGAATTACCACGGTTTTTTTATTTTGCATTTTATTGTTTTAAAATTCTCTACTAGAAGAACACACCATCTGTAACTTGTGGTTTGAAAAAATATCCCTGGGCTTGAATTTAAAAAAACAATCACAAGTCCAGCAAGTGCTACGGAACACCATCTGGACCAAAATATTTTAGTAAAAAATACAATTGACTTATTTTATCGAAGAGAAAAAACCCTAAAAACAAAAATGGCTTCCAGATGTTGTTCTTGATTCTCCTGACCTAGCAAGGCTGCATCGGTTTGTGGTTTACCAATGAGAACAACCTGGAAGTCCTATTATTCACTGTGGCATCACATTCATGTGTTCATTAATTAATAAACAAATTAATGCATTTATTCATCCATTCATTCATTTGTTTGTTCCTTCATTCATTCATTCTCTATAGCCCTTAGGGTCACAGATGATCTCATCAGGTTGTTTTTGAGTTAGGAAACAGGTTGGAGAATGATCAGAAACCATGCTGTATTCTGGAAGGTAAATGGGTGCATTTTAAATCTTATTTTGAACGTATGTGAAACTTTACATTGAGTAAATAATGAAACCACTGGGGACCTGCTTTTTCACACTTACAACTACCTCTGTGTGATACAGTTGATATGACTGTGTGATTGGTCCACAGCACAAAACACAATGTAAAGACTGAAAGCACATTCAAGTCTTTCATACAGTGCAAACATGATGAGGAACAGTAGAGCAGAAATAAAAACAAATTCTACAAATGCATAGATCTCTTCCTGAAATCAAAATGTATGGGTGGGATCTCAGCATCCACATGTTTGCATGTGCATTCTTGGCAGCATTCTCAACCATTCAGTGTTAAATGATTTAATGCTCATTTGTTTTCAATGGCAACAGCAATTTTAGTGCTTAGGTGTAGGATTCAAAAAACGGAAATTTTGTGGCTGCAGGTTGGAAGAGAGTGTGGTGGGCTCTATGGATTGGCATAGGATATTTTACATCTTATCCTGTGTATGATTATTCATTCATTCATTCATTATCTGTAACCACTTATCCAGTTCAGGGCCGCGGTGGATCCAGAGCCTACCTGGAATCATTGGGCGCAAGGCGGGAATACACCCTGGAGGGGTCGCCAGTCCTTCACAGGGCAACACAGACACACACACACACATTCACTCACACCTACGGACACTTTAGAATCGCCAATCCACCTACCAACGTGTGTTTTTGGACTGTGGGAGGAAACCGGAGCACCCAGAGGAAACCCACGCGGACACGGGGAGAACACACCAACTCCTCACAGACAGTCACCCGGAGCGGGAATCAAACCCACAACCTCCAGGTCCCTGGAGCTGTGTGACAGCGACACTACCTGCTGCACCACCGTGCCGCCCTGTGTATGATTATAATTTATTTAAATGACATAGTTCATTTCTCTGTCTTAAATTTATCAGCAAATCATGTGCAGCAAGCAGGACAGACTCAGTAATTACGCTTTAGTTCAAATAAAGAATCTAAAGATATAAAGATGATTATATGTTTTGTACTGTTATCAAACATATACTCGTTTCTCTACAAGGTTTTCTAAGGTGAAAATGTATCTTTATTTATATATTTTTGGTTCTTTAAATAGAAGCTTATTTTCTGTGAAGAATGAAAAAAATATTCAGCCAAATGTACCAACAGTGTCAAAACAGTCATATTTTCTCATTATATCCGGTTCTAACAATAAGCACACACACCTCTGCTGTCCCCATTTGTAGCTCTTTTTTTCTCTGGTTTACTGTGCAGCCTGCGACATGTTGATACATTTCATCCATGACCTTTTGAACTGGCAGATCCTCATGATTGGGGAAAAGAAATGGCAGTGTCTCAAGCAGTGAAAACTACACACAAACACACACACACACACACACACACACACACACACACACACAATTCACCAGCCAGGCTACAATAATTTAGAGAAAATTGATCATCTAATTAGCATTTGGCCAGAAGGATCAGACAGCACGTGATGTTCATACTGTGCTAAAAGGCTGTGAATGTTTCCATCTGATCTGTCATCAGCTCTTAATTATCTCTTACTCCATCAGCATTTCTCTCTCTCTCTCTCTCTCTCTCACACACACACACACACACACACACACAAACACACACACACAGAGCAAAACACCACAAAACCAGCTGTATTTTGCATGTACAAAACCTAAGAAAATATCAACTCTAAATTTAGGGTGTCCTTGCAGACTAAGCTGCTGCTTATGAAAGATCTAAATATAACTTGTAATTTAAGAGTCCCGCAAAAATATTGAATGTGGCTTTATTTATAAAACCGTTCTCAGAAAGTGTATGAGCAACCACAATGGAAAATTACTAATCACATAAACTGGAGTTCCAGCCTTTGAGGATTTCTGGTACATCATAACAGAAAATGTCTTGCTATTATAAGATATTGCTCCTGTGGTGCACATGAGACACCATAGGGATCCATTATTTACAGTGCAAATGGCTGTGCTGACACATGCACTGCCATAATTAAGACTATCAGGGTGACAGGCTTTCTTGCAATAAGCAGCCGTTTTCATAAATTGCTTTGTATATTATGGAATGAACATATCCACATGTGAAAATAAAATGCTTCATTATGGGCATCATCAGTTTGTGGTGTGTCAACAACAAAAAGGCAATGCTTATATGTGCCACACTCCGACCTGTTTTCACTGAAAACCTTAGGCTGATACAAAATATCTAAGGGCACTCAAAAATCTGACTTTTCTGTCTTTGGTAGCCATTGCAGGGGATGACTGTGACAACCTAGTTAATCCTCTTTATTGTAATAAAGTCACTCAGCACTATTCCATGGCATGCCATGACACAATTGTTTATGCAAAGAATGTATATTAGGATGGTATACTAATGTTCATATTAACATTTTTTAAATGAATCATTTATATATAATTCGCTATGGTAACATAACCCAGTTAGGGCACTAATATTAAAGCTATTGCAATGCATGATAATACTCATATTTTTAAGCTGAAAAGAGATTGAATATACACAGGATTCTACATTAAACATGTCAGTATACACCCGTCGGACACAACATTAAAACAACTAACAGGTGGATTTAAAGATATTGATTATCCCACTAAAGTGGAACCTGTGAAGGGGGGCTATATTGAACTGCAACAGACTGATGGGTTGGAAGCAAGAATAATGAGTAAGAATAAAGATGTGTGGCTTTGATGGTTAGACAGCTGGGTCAGAACATGTCCAAACAGCAGTCGTTGCCTTCCACAAGATGTCGAATGAAGGAAAAACAGGGAATTGGCGACAGGGTCATGGGTGCCCATAGACTCAGTGATGCATGTAGTAGGTGACGGATATTGTGTCTGGTACTCTACTACAGAAGAGCAACTGTAGCACAAATGGCAAAAAATGTTCATGC
This sequence comes from Hoplias malabaricus, assembly GCF_029633855.1. Classification (NCBI taxonomy): domain Eukaryota; kingdom Metazoa; phylum Chordata; class Actinopteri; order Characiformes; family Erythrinidae; genus Hoplias; species Hoplias malabaricus. The sequence goes on from NC_089816.1 coordinate 8,271,420, forward strand.
TTGCTATTATACAAAGGAGTCAGAACACATAGTGCTTCACAGCTTGCTGTATATGGGGCTGAAAAGCTAACCTATGTCCCCCACCTACCTATGAGTATATCTGGAACATGGAGCAGTAGAGGTGTATTGGTCTGGTAAATCATGTTTTTATTTTTTTGCAACGTGTTGTTGGCTGGGGGCATGCATGCTATGTAACTGCAAAAACGTAGTGGACAGATATTATAGGACACACTCAGAGGTCTTGTGCTGTCCATGACTTGATGAGTCAGAGCTGTTTCGGCCGGGGGGGTTAATGTTATAGATGATTGTGTACTTCCATTTCAGACATTCAGCTCAGGTAGTGTTAGCTAAAATAGCTAATAGGAAAGGTCCTTGACAGGTCCTTGACAAAACTAAACTGCTTTTCTTGATTATAAACATGCATTTGTGTACATTCAGGCTTTTTTGTGTGTGTATGTGTGAATGAATGCTACTCTGCTGGATAGGGTGTAAAAACAACCAAATAATCAATATAACGATCGATAGCAAGCAAGATAGCTAATTAGCGTAATTAGATGACTGAAGATGTATAAGATAATAATTATAATAATACTGTTGATCAGAGTTATAAAGACAATTCATTTCACAATTTAGGAAAAATAACTAGAGGTAGAACCATACCTTTCAGTAGCTCCCGTTTGGGTTGGTTCAAAAATATTGTTTTGGAACACGCAGTGGAATAACAATCTTGGTAAATGCAAAGTCTGCCCTGTTTCACAAAAGGCAGTGAGATTAGAATCAGGACGTAATGGTACTCAAGGGTGTGCTACTCTGTGTTTGTTATCACCTGCAGCTGAAGCCAACAACCATTTAGAGAATTCTTTACTTATCAAAGGGAAGATAATGTCACTAAATATGGCTTATTTCTTGACCAATAATTGTCCTGGGGAAAACCAAATTAGTACTTTTCCCACTATTTAATGGTTATTATTTTGTCTTGTTTTTTCATAATTAGAGTATGGGCTTAATTGGACCCACACTGAGTTGGATTTGTTGTCAACTGTAAAATAACAATTATAATATGAGAGGCAATTATTTTCTTTTTTGGGGACGATAGTGGTTCATTTCTAATCAGATTATTTTAAACTCTATTTGCTTTATTTACATCTTGCATCTTACAAAATATAATTACCAGACAAAGTAATTAGGAACATGCAGGGAATTATATGATATTAACTTCACTTGCTTTAATTTAACGTATGACAATATGCTGGTTATTAATACAGATCTTGCTGTGAACAAAATCTACAAACCATTTGGACGTTTTGTCTTAGAGATTTCCTTCAGCGGCAAACACAAGTGCACAGGTAAATGGCGGCTCAGCAGGTAGAGCCTTTAGTCCAGTATAAGCTGTGGGCCACATTTTACCATTCACCTCCATCTTTCTTTGGGAGCAATTAAAAGCACCCATTGAAAGGGCAGCTCTGGTGGTACTGAGTGACTTCAAAGAGTGACCTCCTCAAAGGCCGGAACACCAAAAAACGGGCCTCAGAGGCCACAGAAAGAACTCTGTTCCGGGCCTGTGGGCCAGGCAGCGAGGGGAGGGCTAACTCTGCCTGTGTGAAAGAGCACGCTGGCACTTAGGAGAAACCCCCTGGAATTAAAAAAAAAAAAAAAAAAAAAAAAAAAAAAAAAAAAAAAGGTCCATTCAGAAATGTTTAAGAGCATCAAGGTAAAATGTTAAATGCGAACCTGAGATTTCTCTGTGGAAGTGGAGAGTATAAAAACATGGGCTTTTTTTGCATGTTTTTTTTTTCTTCCTTCTTGATCTGTTATCTGCACTCAGGCGCATTCAGTTCCTCTGGCATTGACTGTGGTCTTGGCACTGCTCCAGAGATTTGAACCTTTGTGTGGAGCCGGCCTGTGTTCGCTGGTCTGGACCATTAAATCCCATCCAATCCTTCACTTTTATGGGGGCGAAAGAAAGAATGAACACACCTGTTTAACCAAGTGCGATTGGAGTGCATCGGAGGTATTTAGAGCAGAGATTAGAGGATAGCCTTGTGAAGTGAAGAAATATTAGCTGTTTTATTAGCGGCACCTACACAGCACTGTTTTTTAACAAAGGACGAGCGGCATAGAAAAGAGCGCAGAAATGTAGTCATTAGTGAAAGGCAGTAAGGCGTGCAAACTCAGTAAATCGTTTTATGGCCTTTGAGAGCAGCTTTAATTTAAAATGCACATGATCAAAAGATTAGGATATTTTTTTAAGAACCTTGGATTTTTGCCCTGAAAACATTCTCAGTGAAACTACAGGTAAAATTACAGCACATATGTTTTGCTGACTTCCCCTGTGTCTCAAAGTGTTTGGTTCAGTTTAACTTTTTATTGGTCCCTACATGCAGGTAGAAATAGAAGCTTTTATGAATAAATCAAACTCTACTGTGACTGCCTCTAACTTCATTTGTGCAGTTTGATCCCACACCATGCCACTGCCTTGTTTTGCTGAGTTTTTGGCTTTAAACAACTGCATATTCTCACTCTCCCTCCTTCCGATTAGGGCAATTACAAGCTCGCTCCTCTCTCCTTGTGCCCTGCACCCTGGCACTTCCACAGACTCATTCATTTGTCTTAAAGTAATGAAAGATCCCAGGGAGGCGGGTGGGACACGGGTGGTGGTAATGGTGGAGGTGGTGGTAGTGGGGGGACGCATGGCATGGCGCCTTATTTCAGTAGCTATTAAGTAGCAAGCATGCTTCTCGCTAGTACTTTTATCACCATGCTCGTTAATCTCAAACCCCTTCTGCTCCTCAGAGCATCGGCGACGGAGGTAATCACTATAAATCACACGGACATCTGGAGCAGTCCAGCCGCGGGACAGCGGAAGAACAGGAGGAAGAGGGGAAAGAGAGGAGAAAACAGGTGATGAGGAAGATTGGGGAATGTAGGCCTCCTGTGGTGCAGGTGCAGTTTGTACCTAAGGTTTTTTCTCCTGCACTGAGGGAAAACTTGCACCAAATCTCAGTTGTACAAAACACTTAAAGGTCTAAAAGGAAACTTGAATAATTTGCCGCATCCATGCTCCACCCACAAATGCGTCATTTATCGTAAGATTATGAAACAAATTTTACTGATCTCTCTGCTCAGCAAATGTAGGTTGTTTTTGGCTGCAGTGCCTAGCATTGTCTTTGTATTGCTGCACTACAGAGGTAAACTATGGTGAACTATTGAAATCATGGACTGATTGACCACCATGACACGGTAAAATTTATATTGAAATAATATAAAATAAAAATCACAATATTAAGTGATTTTTTTCAGAGTTGGAAGATGTGAAACACTCCATTACAGTGAAACGTACATTATAATGGACACTTGCTCAACTGCCAGGCTGCCATTGTAAATATGTGAAAATAAAAATTCAACCATATGCCCTCTGGAGTTTTCTGTGAATATCTGATTATATTAAGTCACAACAACTTTAATAAGTTGAGGTACTTATGCTAGATATTTAATTTCGGTCACATACACTATTTCAATTAATCACAAAATGACTCCATCCCCCCAAAATATAGTTCCACTGTAGCAGAATCCAGTGCTGGGGGTCTTTATACCCTTCTTGGCACTGGGCATGGTGACCTTATGTTCATGTGTAAGTGACCCATAGAATCTTACTTTATTTATTTATTTTTTCTTTTTGGGAGTTATACAAGCTTTTTTTTTTTTTTTTGTCCACAGTGGGTCTAACTTTAAAGGCATAGTTCAGGATTGTAATCAAAAAACACTTTTTATAAAATTCAGACCTCACCATTTGCTAGCTCTCCTGTCTGTTTAGTCCTCGAAACCAGTCTTATGTGTTTACAAAGCCCAAGTGTCTCTGAATGATTAAAAAAATAAACTGGCTCACTCCGGTGTGCTAGTTTATCTCTCTCTCTCTCTCTCTCTCCATGGCAGAGGCATCTCGGGGTTTTAGACAACGGAGAGAACCCCAAACATTGAAAAAACACAAACCGAAATGAGGATATTGCTCTATTCCTGCTTCATAGGTGGGTAAAATTTATTGTAACTTAAGGTGGAAATATCTCCAAACTTGGGAGACAGCTGTGAATTAGTGAATGTACAAAACTCGAATTACAACAGAGTTTCAAACACTGAATAAAAACTTATAGACAAGTTAGAATTCATCCACATACAAACAACTGACATTTCCCTCCCTCAAACACACTGTTCCACCTTAAAAAACATGGACCTTAGAACTGCGTTTCTCCACAATCGTAGACATTCCCTTTAAGAAGTTAAAATCATAAATTGCAGTCGGTGTCTACAATTTATAATGCTAATCAAATATTAGATTAATTAAATTGTCTTCCCTTCAACAGCAATCAAGTCAACAGACCACTGACAAATTCACATGAATGTTTCAAAACCTTCCAAACTCTCACATAAAGAACAGCAGTGGTGATTTTGGTGCTGATCATCATGAAGATGGAAAGCATAAGTTCTGATCCAGTTCTACTCATTTGGTGCCTCACCAGTAGGTTCATTCTGGTACACATTTTGATCAAACTTGGAAGCTACTGAGAATGAAGGCGACTGGGTCAGGTATGTATGAAGATAAAGCTGTATTTCTAACAAATGATGTTATCTAGAGATATTAATTGCTTAACCATATTTTCTTTCTGCCAGCTCTAAAGGGGAAACTGTTTATCACCTTAAGTCTAGCGCAATCTGGTTTCCTCACAGTTATAAATCTAGTCAAGGTCACATACCAGTGATAATAAGGCTGAGATAGCAGTCTAAAATGGACTGAAGGAAACTCAAGGACCCTCAAGAAAATAACATGATACGGTATGCTATATGTCAAAGTTTGTAGGCATCATTATAATTAGTGAAATCAGTTATTTTAAGACGTACTCATTGCTGACAGATTCTTTAAACATGCAGTATGCACATACTGTTTGTATCATCTCCATAGGCAACATGAAATGAAGTGGGACATTCTGTAGAAGTTGTACCCTGGGCATGATGTATGCCAAGTACCAGCTAGAGGGCTATAAAACCCTGCAGCACTAGGCTGTGGAGCAATAGCTATGCTTTCTCTGAAACTCCATGCTGTACGATTAGGATGAGCTGGAGTGGTTTTATGATCCACTACTAGGCATACAGCATCTGTACCTGACATAGTGAAAACTGCGTTCAAAATTATTTAGTTTGGTTTTTTTTCCCCCTTAATTCATTTTCTACATGGTCTGGATACAGCAGCAGTTGTTTGCAATATATAACACTGTAATGATGAGAGGACTATTAGAAATAGTGCAAAATTAGTTGGGGGAAACAAAAAGAAAAAGAAAAATGTACCAAGTTCTAGAGTTCTGTACTGCGATGATATACAAAATTATCATATACCATATAACACTAAAGCACTTCTTCTCAGAAAATAACTTCTGGAGGCTATAACCATGCGCCTACGGCCATGGGAGGACCTTTGGTGCAAATGAAATGTCCTTAAGTTGCAGAGCCCATAAGGGCCTCTAATAAAATATGGCTTCTATTCATCTACAGCACATTGCTGCAACTACTGCATACCACACAGTCCATCCACGATGACAGAAATGGGACTGTATGCAATACTGAAGCCTATATGCTTTCCAGCCCAGCAGTTTTAATGCAGTCCTCTATATCAGAGTCTGTGCGATCCACCAATATCACAGAATGCACTTTAGCGTTTCTGAAAAGCGGTTTTGCCATTAATGATGTACAGCCTGTTACAGAGGAGTATCATTGCTGTGTGAATGTAAGCAGAAAACAAGCTGGCTCAGACACTTTGCTAATTAGCTGAAGCCAATCTAGGGAAGCCATGATAACCCCACTCATACTCTTCACTGTAATTACATTAACACTTAATGTGCATCTTGTTCCATTCCCCCTCCTCCCCTTTTGTATCACATGAGGTCACAGAGCTACACAGTGAAACCACCAGCAATGGGAGATTCATGTGTGTGATGCCAGTGATCCAGAAGTGTTTACTCCAGTCTCTGGGTCCTCTGACAATCTTGTCATAAAAAGCCATATTAATCACATAAGCTATTTTGCTCAGCAACAGTGCACAGTGTAAATGGAAATATTATGAACTGAATATCAAGTTTAGTAAAGGACTTTTTTATTATTATTATTATTTATATAGATACTCTCTATGAAATTCTTGTTTATATTTAAAATGTTAAGTTATCTGCTTTGAGATCAGGATTTTACCACACGTTGCATTCTCTATATTATTTCATTATGAAATATTCAAGCATTTTTAGCTTAACCACTACCTGCAGGATTTATAGAAAAAAAAAGAAAGAAAGAAAAAATGATTCCTATTTCCCCTTATAGGCCTTTAGAAACGAATGGCTTTCATAGAAAAGAAGTTTCAGTTTAAAAAAATAACCTGGACACAGGCAGGAGAATATTTTCTGCATGTCTTCCAGCTTTGTTGTACATGACTGCACCACCTATAAATAATGTATTTTGAATGAGAAAACACATTTACACATTTTTATATTCAGTTAAATTCAAATACATTAAAGATGGTCTGCTAAAGCTTTTGTAACATCCAATGAAACTTGCCATTCATACTCAATAATTCTTAGTCTTTACTACTATAATTTCATCATAGGACATGTTGCTGTAGTGAGGGGGGGGGGGGGGGGGCGCTTCTGTCATGCGTTGTTAGATGGCCTGCTTTTGTTCTTACTGCAGGTGATGTTAAAATCATCTTTCAAAAACACTTAGTTGGTCTTTTTTTTGTAGGGGAGGGTGGTACAAAGTAGGAGGAGGTCATTAAAAAATCCAAATAGTGTTTATTGCTCAACATTTATACACTGTGAATCAAAATAATCAAAATGATCAGATCACACATTCAAGAGTTGCATGTGTAGATGCAATAACATGCACAGTTTCTAAAAATACCAGCTTCACATCCATACTTCCACCGTAAAGATAGATGAGCCCCATTTGTGTAGGCCATGTGCCCATTTGAACAGACGTCTACTGAGGATAGAGACGTCATATGTGACACCTGTGTCAAAATTTCATGTGACTAATTTTCTTCCAGATGGCACAACTGGGTTCTACGTGAGTATATTGTCACTATTTCCCAAACAAAATACTGTGTGACCAAAATGGCAATTGTATCATTAAACTAGATTTTTTTCCAATCAGTTTTTGACAAATTCAACGGGTTTGTTCATTCTTAAATTTCATTAATTTATTCCTTCATTTTCTGTGGTCGCTTCATCCTGTTCAGAGCTACAGTGGATCCAGAGCCTACCGGGAGTCACTGGGCAAAAACACACACTGGATGTGGCACCAGTCCATCAGAGAGCATCACACTCTCACGCAGTCACTCACACCTATGGACACAGTTGCCTAGCCAACCTCGACCTACCAACATGTGTTAATGGGAGGAAACCACAGCACCCAGAGGGAATCCACACAGTCAAAGGGAGAACACCGCAAACCTCCTCATACACATCGACCAGAAGAGGGCTTTAAACCCACAACCCTAGGCTTCTGGAGCTGTGTGACACCCATCCTTAAATTACAGTAATGTACAGGGTAGGTGGATTTCCAAATTATGTTTGTGTGACTATATATATATGGAGGAAAAAAACTGCTATTTTTCTATGGGTGTGAATTCAGAATGGACAGCAGTGACCATCTGTGAGGTGCAAAGCAGAATCATCTCCGTCCAACCCTGGGTAGTCTCACCAGCCTTCAGCTCATCCCAGAGAAAAGACAGACTGCTAACACAACCATCACATCACTAAGAATAATACAACCTGACTGTAAATCACAGGCATAAATATTCCTAAAACACAGTTTAACATTCAGAACCAATCCTCCAAGGCTTTGTATTTCCACTTTAGAATGTCCCAAAGCCTTTGAAATAATTGAACAGTTTCCATTTAAAGTTTTAATGGCACAAAGCCAGACATGTCACACAGCAAATACTGTCACTAGACGTATTGTTAGGTAGATTGTCGACTAAAAAGTGTCCCCAGGTGTGAGACTGTGAATGAATGTGTTTGTGTGTGTGTGTCGCTCTGTGAAGAACTGGCACCCCCTCCAGTGTGTGTTCCTGCCTTTGCCTCCAGTGATTCCAGGTAGGCTCTGGACCCACCGCGACCCTGAACTGGATAAAGGTTACAGCCCATGAATTAATGAATGACTTTTTGATGGTGGTTCATTCATTTAATTTCTGTAAGTACTTTATTCTGATGAGGATTCCAAAGGCTGCCCGGAATAATTTTTATGGTGATATCATTTTGGCCATTTATTACTAGCTAGTGATGATGCTAGGCAAAAATTTCATTTGAACAAACACACACAGACACACACACACACACACATGTCTCAAGTGGTGCTATAGAACTCTTATGTTTCTAGCTCATGGGCTAATGCTACAGCCTTCACTGAGGAATCTGGAAAACTGCTCTTAACCAGTGGAGATGCCACCTTTAGCCCACTACACATTTCTCATCTCCCCATCTCATGGCCTGAGCTCCTGGGTGTCATTTTGAGTGCTGCTGGCTATGTCTTACTTGTGACTAGTTCTGTCAGGACAAGGACAGGCCCCATTCTGCCAACTTTGATGTGTTTCACCTTTTTGCAGCTTGTCCCTAAAGTATGCCATTCCCTTTATCTGTATCCCACTTCTGACACTAATGTAGTGAACTTAATGAAGGAAGTATGAAAGACATGGCTCTTCATAGCTAAATGCTTCATTAGAACAAGCATACACTCACAGCTCAAACACTACTCTACATTCAGGTAGAACCCTTCAGAAGTCCTGAAGTCTTTGTCTACCAAGGGGCATGGGCTGCCCACCACTGGCTGCTCCCTAAAGCCCAGCCCTTTCAACTCTCCAACAGTACATGGAAAAATACTAGCATGACCAATTAATCCAAAAATAACCCTTTGTTGAATTATAAAGCACAGGAAGAAATCTATCTTATCATAAAGATTGAAATTTGGGTCATGTTCAGAGTTGGACTCTTCACTGGTACTTTTTTTAGACTTAATTATGCTAGTAATGTTTGGTAGAGTAAGCCCTGCTGATTGCTTTAACAAGTGACCGAGTCTGTAATTTGAATCATTCCTGTGCAAAATCAAGTTGAAAACTGGGAAGAAGGATTCAAGGAATGCCTCTGGATATTCCCAAAAATATTTGTTGTGAGAGTGAAAATGTGCAGAAACCTAAAATCCTTTATACGGCATTCCTATTTTAAGTACATATAGCATTCCTCTCTCCTTAGACTTTGTGGAACAACACTCTAAAGGCATTTTCTCCAAGACAATGAACAGCACTGGTTTGTTAAAGTCCCGTGTGACACTGACAACGTCTGTACGTTGTGGCTCACAGCACTGTGCTCTGGATGCTACATACCTTTCAGAGAGATAACACCTTTGGATCAAGATCTCTCTGTGCTATTAACTGCATAATCAGTTTGAAATGAGGCTGCGGGCCTTCTGAATAAATTGCCATTTGAATATAGATTGCCTTTTTAATGTATTCTATTTTAGAGGCCTCACGTTTGCTTTTACTGATTTCCGTGTGTATGTATAAGTGGTCATGAAGGATGGCATGTGCTGGTGCTGGGCAAGACAAAAAGTGTCAAAATAATACAGATGAATGTGCAGTCATGGAAAAACAATGGAAAGTGTGTTAGAAGTAAAATGTGTTGTGTACCTCCACTTATATTAAAAAAAGAACTCAAGAGCCATATAACCTACAGCTTTGGGTTTCTAAAGAGCCATTCAACAGACCTCTGAAAAAGACTATGCATGGGTAGAATCCATATAATCCCAAGGATCCAGATTGAACGATTTTAACGTGTACAGCAGTGTACAAAAGTCAAAACAAAGTGTGTTACAGGCATATAAATTTAATGTGTTCATATTTACAAAATCAAGTTATTCTGTGAAAGCACTGGAAACATTATCTTTGTACTTCTGTCAGTTTCATAAAGCGTAAAGAAAATGAACAAATCACAGATTCTTGTTTTTATTGCATTTTATAAAATGTCCCATTTTTCTGGAAATAGGGTTTGTGTTATGAACTGATCAGTCTTAATTTGTAATGCCTCGGCAGATTTCTTTAAAAAAATTTGTGGATTCTGTAAAATAGGCTGAGATTCTGCACAATAACAACTGGATACATCAATGTAATATTGCTATTTGTTATGTATTGCCCTTTTTCACCTTCTTTCTGACTGGGTATTTAATAAATGAAGGGGCCCTGATTTTGCACAATATTCAGGTGTAGGAAACTGTTCTTTGAGGAGTGTAATACAGTTAAAGGTGATGTTCATGATTGTAACCATAAAACACTTTTTATAAAATTCAGTAGATATTTTCTCTTCATTTGGTAAATCTACAGTCTATTTGTACGCTGGAAACTGGTTTAAAACAAAGCCCTAGTGCCACGAGTAAAATAACAAAGTAGCTCGGTCAGGCATGCTAGGCATCCTCTCTGCTCACTGCAGAAAAATAGCCCTCCAAATGTTGAAAATCATGTAAAGAGATGAAGATATTGCTTTGTTCCAGCTCTATAGGGCAGTAATATTGACCTATTTATGCTGTTTCATATCATTTAGGTAGGAACCCACTTTAAACTCCGGAGACTGCTAACTACATAAAAGTAAAGTGCTACAAAACTCAAGTGGTAATTTGAAGAGTGAATAAAAACTTACAGACAAGTTAAACTTCAGCCACATACAAACAACAGTTGTTTTTCACATCGTTTCACCTTAAAAGACGCACTGCTTCTGAACATAAATAGAATGTCTAAGATTGGAGAACTACAGTTCTCTCTGGTTTATTTAAGTCATGAGTATTGCGGGCAGGATCTGTGAACATGTGGTTTAGCCATGAGGAGAAAGTCCAATCAAGGAATTCAACACTGATACTATACACTTTTCTCTGTCAATCGAAATGTTCTGTTTGTTCATCATTTCATTTCTCAGCCTCGGTACACTCAGGTCAGGAAAGTGTGTTTGAACAGCATTCTGCTCGGCGAGCAGCTTTACTTAAGTTTGCTCTTTGATTTTGATTCCTGCAAGGGTGGCAGTTGCAGGGTTTATCTTTATTTATGGGTGACCTTGTGTTCTCTTGCTTTATCTGCTATCTTATGAATAAATCACATCCATTTATATATATTTTAGAGGAAGACGGAAGCTTGCCACCTCAGCATCACTTTGATAGGTCACAATTTGGAAAACTGCATGTGAAGAATTCTTGAAACACTGTATCCTAAATTAACAGGTACAGAGGGAACTGTACTACTTTGTATCTTCAAGGATGCGCAGACTAAGCTCTGAACATAGAAGCTTTTGTTCTGTTGTTGTGCTGAAAGGCCTGCATCACTGGCATTCCTTCGGCTAGCTCAATGGAAGTCGAAGGGTTTGTTATAATAGGATAAAACATAGCAGCACTAGTAGAATTTGCATTGAAAATGTAGAGGACACTTGATTTTACATCCATATATCAGACATTCCGTATTATTACTGTAATTAGCTACTCATTACTGACATAGATGTCATTCTTTTTGTGTATGTATGGCTTGTACAGTCTCCATAGAAATACATGAAACAAAAAAGAACAATAATTTAAAAGTCCCCCCACCAACATCACTGGGTTGAGAAGCTGTGCAACTGCATTCTATGGGGAGATCAAAATTCATCACCTAATTAATGATTTGGAGGGGCTGATCTATATATTTAAAAAGGGAGATGTAATAAAGGCCAAAACAAATGTGATGGATCAGTGAATATATAGGTCTGCACGCTTCTGAACAAAGACAGATGACATGTTTTTAGCTCCACAAATACATGCGTCAGATCATACCAGTAATGGGATTCTACAATAGAAAAGAGGCAGTAACAGACATCTAGTCCAACACCAAACGAGAGACAGCAATCTAAATTACATCAATACTGATTGTTTAGAGTCCTTTAACTTTTGGACCTCAGTAAAAAATGTAATAATAAATAAAAAATAAAATGAGCATGCAACACTGAGAACATATTCTAACCCAGAGTCCGGGGTTCAAATGTGGATTTAGGCACAGAGAGTTGTGTTAAGCCGATCCTTTAAATGTCATAATCAGATGTTCAACTTTCTCAGCCAATGGCATTTAATAAGACTGCCATACATGCCATCTCTCCGATGACATTTATCTCACAATGAAAAATTACCAATGCATGTTTAGCCTCCAGTTAATTACTCTCACTAACACAGGGAATGTTTCCAATTTATTCATAAGTTATGTTTATCAAGATGGATCACTCTTGTAGGGTAACGGAACATCCAAACTCTTACATTTGCATACAGCATTAGGTTACCATCACATTTCTACACTAGTAAATGGCTGTTTACGCTTCTACATACAATTCATCATAATTGATTTTTCTGTCAGCCCTGTAGGATCCTGTTTCAGCATGAGTTCATCAGTGGGATGAGAAGGAGTAGGAAAGTTCAAAAACAGTATCACACTTTCTGCTTCAACACAAACAAAGTATAAAAAACTAAAAACCCGCCAGGAGAAATGTCCGACACCCACTCAGAAAGGCTCACAAGATGAAAACTGTTGCACTGCACATTATTAATACTGCCTTACATTGTACCAAATTTCCCCAAACACTATTTATAAGCCACCATTTTGTAAATCTCAGGTTATTAACTGGGGCCGACAGTAAACTGCAGCAAACTGCATTGCCATGTGACTCAGAATGTTTTGAGGAGAGCACTACACATTTGACATACTATACAGTACCTTAAAGAGCTCTTTGGAGTGATGTTCCTGGTTCCCTATTCAACTTATCATTAAATATAGAATAACATATACAAACCGGATTCCAAAAAAGTTGGGACACTAAACAAATTGTGAATAAAAACTGAATGCAATGATGTGGAGGTGGCAAATGTCAATATTTTATTCGTAATAGAACATAGATGACAGATCAAAAGTTTAATCTGAGTAAATGTAACATTTTAAAGGAAAAATATGTTGATTCAAAATTTCACAGTGTCAACAAATCCCAAAAAAGTTGGGACAAGTAGCAATAAGTGGCTGGAAAAAGGAAATTGAGCATATAACGAACAGACGGAAGACAAATTAAGACTAATTAGGTCAATTGACAACATGATTGGGTATAAAAAGAGCTTCTCAGAGTGTCAGTGTCTCTCTGAAGCTAAGATGGTAAGAGGATCACCAATTCCACCATTGTTGTGCAGAAAGATAGTGCAGCAATACCAGAATGGTGTTACCCATTGTAAAATAGCAAAGACTTTTAAGTCATCATCATCAACCGTGCATATCATCAAAAGATTCAGAGAATCTGGAACAATTGCTGTGCGTAAGGGTCAAGGCCGTAAAACTCTACTGGATGCTCGTGATCTCCGGGCCCTTAAACATCACTGCACCTCAAACAGGAATGCCACTGTCAAGGAAATAACAGAATGAGCTCAGGAATACTTCCTGAAAGCATTGTCAGTGAACACAACAGTGAACAGCATTGTCAGGGGTTGCATGAGTGCTTGTGGCATGGGCAGCTTGCATGTCTGGAAAGGCACCATTAATGCACAGAACTATGTTCAGGTTCTAGAACAACATATGCTCCCATCTAGACGTCATCTCTTTCAGGGGAAGACCCTGCATTTTTCAACAAGATAATGCCAGACCACATTCTGCAGCAATCACAACATCATGGCTACGTAGGAGAAGGATCCAGGTACTGAAATGGCGGCCTGCAGTCCAGATCTTTCACCTATAGAGAACATTTTGCACATCATAAAGAGGAAGGTTCGACAAAGAAGGCCCAAGACGATTGAACAGTTAGAGGCCTGTATTAGACATGAATGGGAGAGCATTCCTATTTCTAAAATTGAGAAACTGGTCTCCTCTGTCCCCAGACGTCTGCTGAGTGTGGTAAGAAGAAGGGGGGATGCCACACAGTGGTAAAAAATGGCCTTGTCCCAACTTTTTTGGGATTTGTTGACGCCATGAAATTTTGAAACAACATATTTTTCCCTTAAAATGATACATTCTCTCAGTTTAAACTTTTGATCTGTGATTTGTGTTTTATTCTGAATAAAATATTAGATGTTGGCACCTCCACATCATTGCTTTCAGTTTTTATTCACAATTTGTTTAGTGTCCCAACTTTTTTGGAATCCGGTTTGTGTGTTTATTAAAGAAAAAAGCTTTCCGTCACACACCACGCCACAAACCATTTAGGAACTTTTGTTTATTTGGTGGTACGTTCTTAATAAAAGCTTGTATAACCAAGGAAATTCTGTCTAAGACTGTGGCCAATTGCACTGCGTTCCCTATGGATTTCCAGCCTCTGACACACACAGCACTAGTTTTCTAGTCTGAGTGTCTTCATTTCCTTTTTAATGGTCTTAAAGATAAGACTTTTCCCAGGGCTCTGCAGTTCAATGCAGCTGTGGTTTAAGTCTCTGCAGGTTATTCTTTCTCTGCTTCTCCTAGCATATGGGTCTACACAGGGGTTCCATTAGAAATGACAGATATATGAACTGTAGGAGCATTCAGAGATATATTTATCTAGTGGTGAGCCAAAACCTCAGAGTGTAAACTTCTGGGAACAAAGTACTGAATATAATTATTTGGAAATATAAACAAATGCAAATAGTTCTTGGATTGGATATACAGATTAATTGCAATAGACCCATTAGTTTAAGTCATTGATACTGTTGTGAATATCCTGTTGCATATGGTTTTATCAACAAATTCTTCTGCCATTTTAACATCCAAGAACTAGCTTGAATACTATAGTACCAAAAAACCCCAAATATTTTCCTAACAGTATACTGAGTGTATGTGAATTTGCAGCACATATTCAACAGATCATAAGCTTAACTAGTATAAAGTATAATATCAACTGACCTCAGATCACTGAAAACTGGGAACCTCCAACAAAGGCAGCTCGCTTGTCTAGTCATGTCCACCTACACTCGTTATAGTGGCTGCCCTTCAGGTCAGAGTTATTTCCAACACAGAGAGATAGACTAGGACTCAGGAGAAAATGCATTTTTATGATTAAAAAAAAATAGTAATAAATCATGAGTGTCTAAAAGTAAATAGGTGCAACCGTCAAAGGCCAGTTTAGCTTTCTCTTATAAGTAGACAGCTTAACATTCTGGTACTGAAAGAATGTGGAGCTGTGAAGAAGCCATTACTGTTAAAAATAAATAAATAAATAATAAAAAAAACAAGATGTGCACTGGAGTAAACTGAGAAATAGTTTCTATTTCTAATCATTTTTTACAATATTTTATTTAGCAGCTTTCTGCAGATAACTGTCAAAACAGATGGGAAAACATCACTGGGAGCATGTGGAAATGTGTATTTAGTGAGCCCCCACTTCTAATATGACATGTGACCCATGGATGTCATTAAATGTGAGTTCTGAGAAGAAGCCCAGAACAGATGCTGGAACAGATTTCAGTCAAAATAAAACTTCCCGTAGCTTTGAATTGCTTTAAAAATAGACAATGAAGAGGCAATGGAGATTTTAAATAAACTCAGATGTTCCCCCTGAGCAGGATGCAGCTAATGATAAATTTTGGCCATATGGAGCTTGTCTGATTAGTAAAAACAACAGATTAGTAAAATATATTTAACCTTTCTACAAGTGTTGCCCTCAATTAAACTTGGATTTCCTTAGTTCCAAATTAGTAATGCTCCTACAGCATTGAATACTATGACTAGGTGTTTCATCCGTGTGGATGGTGCCCAGGAAGCTGCTCTGTGCTGTATTTGTGAGGAGAAATAGATGTGCATTTGTCTTCATTCATTTTAAACAGAATTGCACCTGCACCTGACCCACGGCTTCGGTTTAATTGACTGTTAATCTGATATTTTTTTTCTGCAGATGCTGAAAAACAAATAACTTGCACTTAATGCCCCATTTGACTGGAAGTTACATAACTACTTCTGACTTTTGCACAGGAGTCTAGAGTTAAATTACAATGATTCTTCCTGCTACAAAGATTTCATTTTATGAGTTTGTTTAAAAAAAGAGAGAGAGAAACACTGGGAAAGAACATTAGAGCAAGAAATAAGGGATTAAATGGTTTATTCAGAAACACTTTATCTGTAACACCCACTACAAACATTCTCTCTCTTTCACACACACACACACACATACACACAAACTTCTCTGACTTCTCCACCCCCCTCTGTTCAACCTGCCCTTCATGCGTCGCTAACCTCTAATCTCTGTCCCATGGAAATGCTTAGAGTCACTCAAGCACTAATCTCCACTCCCTAAAATGGATTCAAACACCAAAGAAGATGTGGTAATATGAATAAAAGGAGCAATTATCGTAACTTCATTCAGCCCTTAGCAGGCAATAAAATAACGGGGTGAACAAGTTCATTCTCTGGCAGAGTGACTGTGCAAATACAGCATGGTCCACCACATGATACTATTACGATTCTCAGCACAGAGGGAAGTGTTTATGGTCTTCAGAGTATTAGTGTGTGTGTGAGAGAGACACAGAGCATAAATGAAGTGGTGTAATCCAACAGAGTATTAGAGAATCTATTTGAAGATCATACTTTGTTTGCACAGACTTAATCAGCATGGGCCAGGATCAAAAAGCAAAATAAATATTTCAGAAACAGTTTTAAAGTCAGAGGAACTCTCTACTTTCCAATGCACAGCAGTTTTATTGTGGAATAAGAAAACAAGGACCAAGAGCTAGGGACAAAGAAATAAGAGAAATGTATTATAGGCGTTACCTTTCATATAGAGTCCGTATCATGTGAAAGTAACTTGTTTAATGGAAAAGCTGTTAGTTTCAAAACATACCTTTTATTCCCAATCAGTTCATATATATAATCTAAACTGGAGGAAATCCAACCATTTCATTTTGTGATGTCACAAAACCCACTTTTTTACATCCACATATCTATCTCTTAATGTTGAAGTAATAAGGAGTGTTTCAGCATTGGATGGTTTCTGCAAAAGACACCATAGGCTACAGCCAATCCAAACAGAGGTAATATCAGAATAGTGAATAGAACAATAGAAAAAGAATAGTGGAGGATAAGGATAATAAACAAAAGCATAGAGATATGTATTTAGCAACCAATCTAACTCGACCCAACTCTCTCTCTTTCTCTCTCTCTCATTGTCAAACTACATCCAGCGCACCATGGAAATGAGCGACAAGATTAGAAAACAATTTATCTAAATCCTCCAGTGTTCACTCTCTGTTTACATTTTCCCAGGAAGGCACACCGAGTTCAGTCTCCATGGAAACTAGCCCTGGCCAAGCCGGAGTGTTTGCATTCTGATCATGTGACACGCAGCCTGTTGAGAGATGCATTGAAGTTGGCAGTCAAGCTGTCTGCTGACTGCGGTTTATTGAAAGAAAAATACGAATCATTGAGACGGAAAAGCTCCTTAGAGCCAGAAAAGAGAAGCAGAGAGAATTTTGTCAATCTCGGGGCTATGGCTTTTACTCGTTGAAAGGGCAGAAAGATCATGATTTCCTTTCATGTCGGGGATGCATTTTACACCTCAGAGAAAGTGAATAAGTTCAGAGGGTCGGGGAGGATATTTACTTTGCTGACCGATAATGAATATAAGTGCTATTAGTCAATTTTCCTTTTTTTTTTAAACATACGCCACATTTCCCCCAGCAACACATTTCCACCCAAACCTCAATATCTGAAACAAAGAGGAAGGTCATGGCTCAAGAAGTCTGTGGCTAATGTGAATCCTACCAGGGTTAACATGCAGAAAGAAGGGAAAAAAAACCCTTCTCCTCTTCCATTTTACCCAGGAGGAACTCTGTTCCACCAGATATTATCAGAAGCCTTGAAACTACCTGTCCACATCGATCATCACACTCAGCTTTCAGCATGATCAGCCTCACAGTTATTAGAGCGGAAGAGTATACGCAGGGACATGTTTCTCTCTCCCTCGCTCTCTGACTCCCACACACTCCTTCTTTTCTCTGCACCTGATTAGTGGGTATTAAAAAGTATTGGAAAAAGAACAATGAACAGTGAAGACACCATTATTCCACTCCCAAAGTTTCACAGAATAAATCCTTACTCACATAAACCAGGCATTTATTTCACAGAGTAATCATACATAATAATATATCAGCATAGTTTTAATCAAGTGAAATGAAGCATATATTTTTCTTTAATGTTTCTGAAACTGTAAAATAAAGGAAAACAGAACACAAACTAACACCTGGATATTTAATTCACTTAAGTCTGCATCTAAATGCTCAGACTGTTAGACGTTAGACGTCTGGTCAGACGTAAGCGATTAGCACTCATATATCATGCCAGTTTCAGCTGAAGTCTAGCTGTAAGGTGACATTTTGTGGCAAGTGTAGCCTTTTTTATAGAAAATATATATATATTATTAAGCCAAAAAACAACAACAACAACAAAACTCTTTGGTTGTGCCGTGCTCTCCCTTACTTTTTAACAATGGCTTGACACAAAGTCTTATGGCCACTAAAATGAAAGTAAATAATTGTATAAATTAACATGTACACACATAAACAGAGTAGACACTAAGCTGTGTGCAAGTGCAGTTGAAGATATGCATTTGCATCTGCAGCCAATAGAGGGAGACAGAACAGCAAAAGGACAGATATTGTGAGTGCATTTCTAGTGTATTACAAACACATAACACATATACTACAATCACAGAAAGAGTAACATTTGGATTCATGGCTTTTATTTTCTAGGGTTCAGTTTTTAAACCGTATTATTTGTCTAGGTAATGCTGGCCATATAAAGCTGTAAGGATAAGAAAAGAAAAACCTTCAACAAGCTGAGAGCCTACAAGGATCCCAATAAAACCTTTTAGCAACTGAATAATCTCTAAAGGCATTAACAATGTAATCGCACCCAAACCAAATCTTATCATCTGTTTCTTTTGAAGAGCAGTTGAACTTTTTAAACTTTCCCCCCGACAGCATTGTCCAGATTAATGGCTTTGGTTTACTCCCTAAACAAGGCCAAACAAAAGTCAGAGACTTGGCTGTTAATTATCCATCCGCTGTAAAGCAGGATTTGCAGTGTGTCACTCAAGATAAGACAATAAATGTGCCCAGGATGGGACTCTCCCATCAAACAAACACACACTCACATAGACCCCCCACATAAATCGTTTACAAATATGTGTGACTTCAGATAAAAAACAGGCCACTCTACCCCCACAAAACAAACTGTGTGTCTGTTTGAGCTGAAGTTTGAGGAAGATGTGGAAAGCCCTGCATTGAGCTTTCTACCTGCTCCCAGTATGGGGGCTGTTCACCTGGTGACATCAACGGAGAGAGAGGGAGAGTCATCCAGGAGCCAGAGCCCAGCGGTAAACTCCGCTAAGAGGCCAGTCTTTGTTAGCTTTCCCCCTCTCTTGGCTTTCTTTCTTTCTTCTGTTTTTTTTTCAGACCATCCAGGCAGAAGCTACAGGGATTCAGTCCTATAGAGGTCCTCAGCAGGTAGATCCCTCCTCTCTCTCTCTCTCTCTCTCTCTCTCTCTCTCTCTCTCTCTCTCTCTTTCTCTCTCTCTTTCTCTCTCTCTCTCTCTCTCTCTCTCTCTCTCTCTCTCTCTCTCTGTCACTTTCTCTCTTGGACTCCCTGTCGATCTGCATTCATCAGGCACATCAAAGGGCAGCCCAGGATGCTGCTGTGCCCTCGGTCTGCCAGGCCCCTCCTGCCCAATTCTGCTCCCCCTCAGGAGGTGCGCTACCCAGGCCTGCTTAATCAATGCCTGAGATTATGACTCTCTCAGGGCCCTGCTGCTACAGTGTGGGGATAAAGGCTCAGAGAGAGAGAGAGAGAGACTTACCCCACACTAAGTCTTCACTGGAGTTCCACTGGATCAAACCAATTGCCAGAGTGATTGACAGCATTGTTTCAGTGTCTGACAGAGCTTGCTGTATGAATAAATGAATTGCATTTGAAAGGTGAAGCAAAAGCAGGGCCTTTGGCAGAATGTATCACTGTGTGCTCTAGACATAGGCAAAGTGGTGCTATGCTATTGTTCTAGTGATTAAAATCACCCCACAATACAATTCCTCAAGTATATAGTGGGTATCATCATTACTTCTAGAACATCTAAATATTTTTGTTGGCACTTTTTGAAGAAAGAACTAACAGAAATATTCAAGGTAAATGATATCATTATCAATTAAAGAAACACTAAGTAATATTTTTACCATAAAATTTCAGCACTGTGATGCCCCACTGACCTGTAATAGGGAGAACAGAGGCTCTAACATTGCTATTCTGGGCTCAGCACTGCAGAAACTGCACTAGGTTACTTTTGGAAACCAACCCCTTCCCACTCATTTCAGTACACTGATGTAAAAATGAAGGGGAGCCACTTGTGGAACCACTAGTGCCCACTTGTGGAGGGTCATCAGCCTACAAGCATGAATGAGTGAGTGAAGGAGTGAATGAGTGAGTGTGGTAAGTCAATGAGATCCAAAGATAATGTCGTCATATCAGACCTCATTGTGAGCTGGACTATTTTTCTTTGGTTATAATGACTGGAGTAGAATCAGGATGGATGAAAGTCTACTAAAAAATGTATGATGTTACTTGATGGCCTATGGCTTTCTCTCTGTCACACATCCCTGTAGCCTGCGAAAAAACACAGCAGACTTGTTTGTGATGATTTAAAGCTGTAGATTTGAGGAGAGTAATAACGGTACCAGTTGGCCTCTAGCCAAACAATTCCACTGTTGGAGATGTTTAAGCAGCTGTGCATCCGTGTCCACAACATGTTACTCAGCCTCCAACACTCTGTGTGTTTACTGTGCTCCATTAGAGAAAGAAGGCCTCTCCAAGGCCTTTTTAGTCTCTGTAGAACCTCTGCTGAAAAGCTCCTTTGAGGAACCATCTCACTGCTGTATAAGAACCCTCCTTTGAGGTTCCTTTGAAGGACCATTTGCCATTGAATGTGCTCTGGGAAAACGAGGTCTTTAAAAAAAAAAGAAGGCTCTTGAAAGTAGCATTTTCCACCCCCAGCCCACTTTCAAGTAGGCCTCTTGGTGGTATTCTGTGAATATGACATGATCAGCAGTAGAAAAATGCTGAGCACTGTAAGCCCTGTTTTTTCTCTTCTCCTAGTAGGCTATTATATCGCTGTAGTTAGATATGTAGTGCAGTGGGCTAGGCTTTTCATGATCAATAATTCAACACCTTCCCATCCAGCTACTTTGCAAATCAATTAAGGACCATTACTGCCCCCCCGACTGCTCCCATGCTCACATCAGTTCTCATGCTGCGTGTTTTTATCGTGGCTCTGAAATGGGTCCCTAAGCAGTTAATTGCTGCATCCTCGCTGAGGTTTGTGCAGGTGGGACTGAGAAAGCGAGAGCAGTAAAAAGGCAGCACTGTGCGAGCGGTCAGGTATGAGCGGTAAAATTCCATGAATGCGCATCTCATCCTGAGCCAGCAAGCACTCACAATCCTCCGGCTGTTCGAGAGGAGTTTGGCTTGGACGCCAGCCGCCAGCTTCATGACTCAAAGCCTTCTTACAGCAACGGCCTTAGTGTTCATACCGCCCTCAGTCCACATCCCTCTCTCTCTCCTTCCTATCCACTCTGTTTCTTCTCCTCTCTCTTCTTCCTTTTGCTCTTTCTATCTCTTAGCTCCTTTCACCTCTGTTTCATTTGCTGCCTTTCTTTCTCTCACTCTGAGAGAAATATATATATATATATAATTTCTGTAGTCTGTTTCTATCTTTTCTCCTCTTGCAATTCAGTTCAATTTGTTTAGTGCTTTTCCCTCACTCTCTTTTCTCCTCTTGCTTCTCACTTTGTCTACTTTTACTCTTTCTTCATCTCTCTACAGTGGAACTCCAGTGTAGTTTTAGTGTGGGGTAAGTTTCTTTTTCTCACTCTATTTCGTTCCTTTTATCTCATTCCTTTCTTCATTTGTCTTTCTGTCTACCACTGTCTTCCTCTCTCTCTCTCTCTCTCTCTCTCTCTCTCTCTCTCTCTTTAGTATGAGCAATTTTTCATGAGGATTTGGGGAGGGTGTTGTGACCGTGTCATAGAGAGAAGAAGAGGAGAGAAGGGAAACATGGTGGAATGAAATGAGGGGTGAGTGAGGCTGCTGCGGAGTGTGAGAAACAGAGTGTCCATAGCCAGGTGCAGTCTTCAAATCACCAGCATTCTCCATTCACCTACTACCACCCTTTCATGCATCCACTACAGTATCATACATCAAAAGTGCATCAGATCTTAAATGCTAATATTTCATAATGCATTTCATCACTGTCATAGCACAACGTCATGAGCTCATCATTTACAACATTTGAAAACACTGCTTTTCCTCCCGTGAACACTTCATGACAAATGTGCCAACACAGATTATAGAAAATGACTTTGCTGCATTCCTTTTAGACATGTGAGGTGTTGCCATGACATTGGCAACATAATATATCTTTCATATACTATTTACATACCTTATACTATAATAGTATTGTTAAACAGTACATTACATACAAATAATGCATAGAAACAGTACGACCACACAGTATAAATAATAACATACACAACATATCAGTGGATATGAGCAGAACATTATACAAACTACAGAAATGACATAGATGAGCAGTATTTTGACATTCCCCTTCTTCAAATAACTTATGCTTGTGTCTCTTTGAAGGGGAAGAATGTGAGTGACATCATTTTGTTAGAGAGAGCCTGTAACCCATCGTGCTTAAGGCTGGTATTATATTTCATATTGGGTTTGTTTGTTTGTTTGTTTGTTTTTCCTGTCATTGAAAAATGAGCGACACATTTACATAATGGACATTTTGGACGGAAACTAAATGAATAAAAGAGCGGTGTATGTATCTGTAAAGCATATAGACATAGCAAATGAATATACGAAGAGACTGCATAGCAATAGCATATATAAACAGTAGATTATATACTCTAATACCACAGCAGTGAATGAACTGCTTCACTGAGTGTGACTGGAGGCTTAGTTTACATTAACCTAAGGTGCCTGACCTTCTTTTGTGCTGCCTGGATACAGTCTAAAGAACGCTCTGAGCCTGGAAGCCCAGTGTAATGAGGGAAACTGATATTGACACTGTATAAACAGAGGAAATTCTTCCTGTGATTTAGGTTACCATTCCTTTAAGCCTGGGATGTTTTCATTTCAGAACTATTCAAGCACCACTCTCCTTTCTTCCTACTTCCATCTCTCTTTTTTGTCTACCTCAATCCCTATTTCTCCTCCATTAAGCCTGGTGTAGACATCCCCCTCTCATCTCTCTCTTTCAATCCTTTTCTCTATCTATCTATCTATTTCTGTCCCTCTTACTCTGCCACAAAGCCCTATTGTGCAGACATCGATACTTGTTTCTGTCTCCGCCTGCAGAGGTGAATATTGTAACACCGTCCTCATGATTGAATGGCGCGCCACATTACACTGAAAGTGATTGCCATAAATATTTCATCACCAAAATTGCTTTGTGCCATAAATATACAGCTGTGTGTGTCAGAGGACATGGAGACAGAGGACGTGGAGCCAGCAAGATGCCTGCTTATCACCCCAAATGCCCGCACAATTAACACTGCTCTCCATCAATCACACTATGGTCATTTACTACACCATTTCACCCCACTTCCTCCCTTTGACGCTCTTTTTCACATATACACATTATCTCCCTGCTTCTCTCTCCCGTTCCCCTGGGAGATTTTTTTATTCTTTTGATGTAGCCAACATAACTCTTAACTCTAGATGGATTTATTAGGTTTTATCGCTATGGGACTTCCTCCAGTTCTTTGGGGCTACTTGACTAAAGAATAGGCCTTGACTCCAGCATCATCTCACAAACATATCTCTGCACCGGAGGGCCTTGTGTGTGAGGAGGCAGCCTACAGAAGGCTATGAAACACAAAACTAATGAGTAAGAAATGGAGTTGCTTGGAACGTCAAGAATTTGACACCTAAAGTAAAGCCAAGCAGCTATAATACACGGCAAAGCACCCCAAATGTGGGGTCAGTAATTTAAAGGTTTATGTATATATTCTGCTCAGAAAATGAAGGGTCTCTACGGTTGCTTCTAGCTCTGTAAACAGGAATAAAAAAAACATGTAATGCTAACATTAGTCTACTAATTGGCTTAGCTAAAAAAACGGTTAAAACCCATTTTGACAGATGCTCAGTGCTTTGAAGAGATAAAAGCAGAGAAAACAACCTTAAAATTGCCAATTCCACCTCT
Source organism: Hoplias malabaricus (assembly GCF_029633855.1). Lineage (NCBI taxonomy): Eukaryota > Metazoa > Chordata > Actinopteri > Characiformes > Erythrinidae > Hoplias > Hoplias malabaricus. The sequence continues at coordinate 8,295,698 of NC_089816.1, forward strand.
ACAAACTTCCACACTGCCAAGAAAACCAAGAACAAACCAAATAGTGCAGAGCAAAGACAGCTGTTTATTTTCAACCCTGGAGAGAGCATGAGGGGTGGTGGAGATTTTGCTCTATGTTTCCTAGACAGGTATTTATTTTTGTTCTAAACCAGCTGTTTATATTAGCTGTTAATTCTGCAGCCAATGAACTATGGCAGATAGTTGCATTTTAGAATTAGTTAAGAAATGTACAAACTTCATTTCCAAAAATAAATGTTGGGGTTCCTCCTAAAAAAACTAAACAAAACAATGCAATTATGTGCAAACTTTTTAAATCATATTATACATTACCAGCTCAGTGGCCTGGTAGTAAGCACATCTGCCTTGTAGAAGTCAAATTCCTTCTAATTGTGTTAGGCAGAGTTAGTGTTTTAATTAATTTATATGCATTATTTCAAAATGTGTATTTTCTTTATATTTGGACAGCAGTATATTTATCTTTAATACCTTTAACTTGGTAACCATGGAAACTCAGGTGATAGATATCATGTGTTATCCATGTATATATTTGGCAGTGGGTGGTGCCTACTTTAAATAGGGAGTAGCATGTTTTTTTTTTTATTAATGTAAATGCTTCCCTAAACATTTTGCCTCTCAGCACTGGGATTTTATGTTCTCCCCATGACTGCGTGGGTTTCCTTCCACATATGGAGGTTACCTGAAGTTGTTCTTCAAAGAACTGTCCTATTGTGTGTCAATGAGTGTGCATGTGGATGCCACTGCAGTCTTCCTCTCTGTGTTGATTGGAATGTTTAAATGGTGTTCTATGTGTTGATTGTAAAAGCATCTTTTGGTGTCTAGAAAAGCTCAATATACACTTATAAATACATTTATATTTCAAATGTTGAAACTAAGAAATCTAATTGCGTTTTTAAAAATATATTCTTATTTTTATTTTGATGCCATCACCACTTTTTAAAATTTAGGATGGGGTAGCACAAGACTGGTAGGGTTGTGTTAAAAAGTAAAAAAACTTGGACCTCAGGATGGGCGGTGCGGTGGCACAGCAGGCAGTGTCACAGTCACACAGCTCCAGGGACCTGGGGGTTGTGGGTTTGAGTCCTGCTCCGGGTGACTGTCTGTGAGGAGTTTGGTGTGTTTCCCCCCGTGTCTGCGATGGTTTCCTCCGGGTGCTCTGGTTCCCTCCCACAATCCACCAATGTGGATTGGTGACTCAAAAGTGAGTGAATGTGTGAGAGTGTGTGTCGCCCAGTGAAGGACTGGCTCCCCCTCCAGGGTGTATTCCCACCTTGCGCTCAATGATTCCAGGTAGGCTCTGGACCTACCGCGACCCTGAACTGGATAAGCGGTTACAGATAATGAATGACCGAGGGATTTCTTCTTCTGCATGATATGATAAAATTAAAGTTTTTCGATTATCCAGATAAATCCCTATACGCAAGAGCCAATGCCCAAAACTAATCCTGGCTGGCTGTGATCTTTGAGCCCTCAGATGGCACAGCATCAACACATAATATTATGTAGTGGAAAGCACTGCATGGACTCACAAACGTTAAAAAAACACTGCGAACACAGGTTGTTGCTGCATCCACAAATGTAAGTTAAATCCCTGTCAAGCAGTAGAAACCATATATAAACATGATCTAGAAACACTGCCTCCTCTGGGACCAAGCTCATCTAAGATGGACTATGGCGAAGTGGAAAAGTGTCCTGACAAGTCAAACATTTTTATTCTTTATTGGAAATCATGAGTGTCCTCCAGGCTGAAAAGGACAGGGAAAATACGACTTGTTATAAGCATAAAGTTCAAAAGCCAGCATCCTTGATGATATAGGGTGCATCTGTGCACATGGTATGGGTGACTTACACATGTGAAATAAAAAAAAAAATACTATAATGAAGGCCCTGAACTGAAATCATATATCAAGCACCAATGGGAAAACATTTCACTTTCAAAAACATAACAATTGCTTTCCTCAGGTCTAAATATTTACAGAGTGTCGTTAAAAGAAAAGGTGATGCAACACGGTGGTAAACATTCACCCAGTGCCCCAGAGGTACCTTATATCTTCAACATAACTGTAAACCTAATTCTAAGTTCCAAAAAGTTAGAAAGAACAATGTTTTGTGATTTTGTAACACTAACAATAACACCTATATCTAATCCTTACCGTAACCCTATCCCTGAACATACCCCTAATTCTAAGTTCCAAAAAGTTAGAAAGAACAATGTTTTGTGATTTTGTAACACTAACAATAACACCTATATCTAATCCTTACCTTAACCCTATCCCTGAACATACCCCTAACTCCAAGGGGACTCCAACATACCCCTAACTCCACAGAGAGAGAAGGAATGGCAGAGGCATCACCAGCTAACTCCTGATGATAGGGTCAATGCTTAGACCACTTTGTAACTCAGGAGCCTTATGAAACTTATGATAAATAGATCAATATCAATGGTCTTTGCACAAAATCATGTTACACTGACATACACTGTAGGCTAATACAGTTTTTTTTTCCCTTAGTGTTTTGTAGCTCAGCAGTCTGCGATGGTATGTATATTATGTACTGCATATTCTGTATGGAGCGGCACGGTGGTGCAGCACGTAGTGTCGCAGTCACACAGCTCCAGCATCCTGGGCTTGTGGGTTCAAGTCCTGCTCCGGGTGTCCCTCTGTGAGGAGTTTGGTGCAATCTCCGCGTGTTTGCATGGGTTTACTCCGGGTGCTCCAGTTTCCACCAATGGATTGGTGACTCAAATGTGTTTGTAGGTGTGAGTGTGTGTCGCCCCCTCCAGTGTGAGTTCCTGCCTTGCGCCCAGTGATTCCGGGTAGGCTCCGGACCCACCACGACCTTAAACTGGATAAACGCTTACAGACAATGAATGAATGAATATTCTGTGTATCAATTTTCTGTCATAGGGAAGTGAGTTCTACATGCAGGAACTGTCCATGTTTTTATCATGTTTTGGGACAGCCTTAATCAAGCATTCAAGATTCTCAGCCACTAACTGTCAAACTAATGGCCGCTCCTTCAGCACAAACACACCTTCACAAAGAACAATGTCGCCTGAAGGAATGAGAGCAGGCTTTAAATGGATACATCACAGGTGTGAATTTAAAACAGATCCACTAGGGGAAATCTCTCTCTCTCTCTCTCTCTCTCTCTCTCTCTCTCTCTCTCTGTGTGTGTGTGTGTGTGTTTGTGTGGGATGGATCTATTATAGGAAAGAGAGAATAGAAAGCAAGAGATAGCTGGATGATGTAATTAGAAGTATGTTGGTGACATTGAGGACAGAGATCTGAGGAAGTAAAATTTAGACTCTCACTGGGAGTAGTATAGTTTTATTGGATGCTTTAACATTCACACATATCTGATTGTTTTCATGCTTGTCAGAACAAAGTCAGTCCCATAGTTGTAAATTAGGCTGGGGATGCTGAAGACATCTTTCTGAAATGGCTAATTGTCTCTGCCAGTGTTTGAAAGTGTACTGTAGAAATGTTTAATATAGCCTAACAGCTTGCTGAAGATTCTTGGGGAAATAGATTCTTGCTCCTCTAAGGAACACAGCCCAAATGATTCTGCATTGTTTTACATTGAAAAGGTCTGCTGGTCCTCTCTGCTGCTGTCAAAATAACGCTAGCACTGTAATGCTCTATTAAATACACAGCTCTGCTCCTTCTTTATATTTGTTTCTTATTTTATGGTTCGTCAGTGTGGGGAAAAAAATGCTGTTGTACAGTGAAACTTTAGCTTGCTTTGGTGTGGCTCACTGCAAATAAACACTCAGGCTTAAAAGTGGTTGTTGCCCTAGAGCTATAGCTTCATTCCTGGAAATAGACAGAGACACTAAGATCACGCACAAATATGTATGTCAACACTGCTAACGTTTCTAATATTATTAATAATTAGCATGGGCTAAGGTGGTGCAGCACGTAGTGTCACAGTCACACAGCACCAGGGACCCGGAGGTTGTGGGTTCTAGTCCTGCTCCAGGTGACTGTCTGTGAGGAGTTTGGTGTGTTCTCCCTGTGTCTGCGTGGGTTTCCTCCGGGTGACTGTCTGTGAGGAGTGTGGTGTGTTCTCCCTGTGTCTGCATGGGTTTCCTCCGGGTGACTGTCTGTGAGGAGTTTGGTGTGTTCTCCCTGTGTCTGCGTGGGTTTCCTCCGGGTGACTGTCTGTGAGGAGTGTGGTGTGTTCTCCCTGTGTCTGCGTAGGTTTCCTCCCATGGTCCGAAAAAAAAAAAAAAAAACACACATTGGTGGACTGGCTACTCAAAAGTGTCCGTAGGTGTGAATGTGTGAGTGTGTGTCACTCCGTGAAAGACTGGCGCCCCCTCCAGGGTGTGTTTCCGCCTTGCAACAAGTGATTCCAGGTAGGCTCCGGACCCACCGTGGCCTGGATAAGCGATTACAGATAATGAATGAATTAAATAATTCATTAATTTTAATTAGCATTAAAATTGTTTCCAGCATTCTTCAAGTTACGCCCATGTTGAGGCATATTTATTTTGTTTTATGTCTTATACACATAGATACATGTACTAAAATATTGCATCATGCAAAAAGTCAGAGACCAGTTTTTATTTAATATTAATTTCTATAATAATCATGTAATGCCCTATCTTCACTGAAAATTTGTTTCATTTTTGTTCTTGCTCATTATTCATTTATTCATTCATTGTCTGTAACCTGGAATCACTGGGTGCAAGGCGAGAACACACCCTGGAGAGGACACCAGTCCTTAACAGGGCGACACACACTCACACATTCACTCACACACTCACACCTATGAACACTTTTGAGTCACCAATCCACCTACCAATGTGTGTTTTTGGACTGTGGGAGGAAACCGGAGCACTCGGAGCAAACCCACTCCTGAAAACTCCTGACAGACAGTCACCGGGAGAGGGGCTCAAACCCATAAGCCCAGGTCCCTGGAGCTGTGTGACTGTGACACTACCAGTTACTCCCCTGTGCCACCTTCTTGCTCATTATGATTTGTAAAGTTAAATTAGGGAAGAGTGCCCCCTGATCTTTGCACAGTGTGGTAATAGCTCAAAGCCTGCTGTTAATTTGTAACTTCATTAAGCAAAAGAAAAAAATGGTAAAAGCGCTGAAATCCAGATCCTTTGTCATGGTTTTCTCTGACTTCCATATAGACCCCCACTTTAACGGATCACTTTGAAGTCACAATCCATTGTTTTAATCTCTGTTTATTCTTGGTTGGGCCATTGACCAGAAAAAAAAAGATAGGAGAGAGCATGTTGCCATATTGCAACACTCTTGGAGCAGTTTAAGGTTAAGTACCTTGCACAACATCAGTGTTTTAATCTGCAGCAGCTTTGCTAATACACTGAAAGCTGTGGTGATCACAAAAGGCTTTCATTCTCTAGCAGATGAGTCAAAAATGATTCTTTTGCCTCATGAAAGATCCAGTTATAAAGGAAAAGCAAGTACAACCTACTCGTCCTGATTTTAGAGCAACAAGGTGCAGGTTTGTTTTTTGCTCTGCATGAGCATGCTTTATTGATGAGTGAACAGAGCAAGGGCAAATGTGCTTTAGTGGCGTTTTAGCCCTCAGGCATTTTGCCGTTATGTTTTTAAAGCTATACCTCTCTCAGAACTGACAGTACAAGCTATTTTTCTTGAGATAAAAGGATAAAAACACTTCCGTTTTACACTAAAGGTTTGTCACTAGAATAAATGAATAAATACGCGCCCCTGTTCATCATCATAACCTTGAAACTGTTATTTACAACCAAGGAAGTGACTGTCATCATTAATTAGTCCCATTCATTAGTGAGGAGATGGATATGCACACTTTCCTCTAACCTTCCTTAACCCTGCCATAAAGAGCTTTAATGCAGTGAAGAGGAAGACCGACACACAAAATTTACACAGTGAAAATGTCACTAGGTTAATGTAAAAAACACTCAAATCTTGTAGGCAAATAAATCTAATTGAATTCTTAACAAAATAAAAGCCCGAGGATTTTATTTCTGCTCTCATAGCTGTATTGCAGTATGTTGTCAAAAATCTTTCCATCATTTCTGAGATAATGACACAGTAAATGCAGTTAGATGAAACAGAGTTAATTGAGTTCAAAGCAATGTACTTGAAAGCACTAATCATGCGCAGCAAGTTTAACCAACAAAAAAGACCAATGCAGTCAGTTGCTTTATGTTACATAGTTTTATAATTAAATGTCTTTACAATTTGTAGAAAGAGTATATAGCAACAAAAAGTGTATTCATATTATGTATTAATATTATTGAAGCTAAACGGTATATATATACATATAGATGTTGAGTTAGATGTTGAATGTCTGTCATTTTTATCAATGTTCTTTGGTTTACCCACACAGTGAAACCATTTTACTATGAAGCCATTTTACTGACACATTTCTGTTTCTATAGGAATCCTACTTTATACATGACTGCTCCTATAAGAGGGGCCCGCTCGATATAGCATAAACAAGTTCATCCAGGGACTACATCACTTTGATACTTCAGTTCATGTGTTCTGCACTTTATAAAACAAAAATGTGGTAGGTGGTAAAATGACTTATTGCAAATTTAAAGACATTTTAAGCATCTGCAAAGCATCTATCAGCCTGGAGAGGCATCATTTATGGGTGTCATTAGTTGAAGCCCAGTGTGTGCGGTTTTAGCTTGAGCTGGGGAACTGGAAAGATAGAAAGCTAGAGGAGAACAACAAAGGCTGTGCTTTTATGGCCTACATTTGCCATGGTCACACACACACACACACACACACACACACACACACACACACACACACACACACACTATTTACACCTCTTTTTTATTAGGGTGATTCTGACAGCACTACTTGTGATGGATGGAGTTGCTTTTTCCTTCTAACTCTTGTTGGTGTGCAAAGTGGGCCAAAGACACACACACAAACACACACACACAGGCCAGGGTTTCATGGGCTTGCATGGCTAGTAAACCACCACTCTTGTTTATATGCCTCACTGATAACATGAAAGAGCTGCAGAGCTAACCATGAAAGTGCTGGAAAGGTGAATATTCCCTTGGCCCCATGAGACAAAACACTCCTCACTTTTCCCCTGAAAAACACCGGCAAAGTCAAACTGAAGCAGCAAATAAAACTCTTATTATTTTAATTGAGCTGACCCATGAGTCAACACTCATCCAATTAAATGTGTTTTAATCACATGCAAAGTGGATGTGGTAACAGAAATGCCGAGCGTGCTTCATCCACAGGAGAATAATGAACACACACAGGAGAGGGTGAGGGGTGAAAGGCTATTCTAATAACACTGAAAAATACAATAGCTGTGAGTCTTAATCTCTCTCACACACATCCACACAGACACACAAACACACACAGAACATCCATTAGCCTGGACAGGAATCACACAGACATGTGTGAAAGTAACAGAAGTAGAGATGTTCATGATTTGCTCATCCCTGATCTTTTGCAGAAATTTCTCACCAATTATTATTTGTCTCCAGTTCCACCCACTCATCAGTGACTCTCCCCTGATCATACACAGTGCCACCAGCCTCAGGGGAGCAGGTCAGAGTATGTGGTTCTTCCTTAACACAAAAGCCAACCCAGTAGGAGAATGCAGACTTCCCAGATCTGTCACATCAGCTGACAGATGCCCATGAGCTAACTCAAGCTAGCATCACCCAGAATGTGAGACCAAATGTGTTCTCTAGGACTCCCAGCCACAGACACATGAGAGCAGAGAATTTTGTTAAAAAAAAGTGAAAGAAGAAATACATCATTTTTTTTTACCACTATTCTTATTTTTAATTACATTTGATCTACAAAATCCCAGTCACATTACACAAAGCACCTGATTGTTTTACTGTCAGGAGGTACAACAAGACTCTCCTGAACATTAGTGGCTATATTCACACATGCACTCACTTGGACACATTGTTTCTACTAGTTGGGATTAACTCTGTTTAAAATCTTGGAAAAATGGATGTTTGTGTTCCCACATACAGCATGGTTCACTTGGAACCACAAGGAAGCAGGAACTCAAAAATGTGCCCAGGTCTAGATACCAGGGGCCAAATTTGCCACATGGAAAATAAATAAATAAATAAACAAACCACATTTGCGTTCACACATACAGGACCTCCAGGTAAACTCTGTTACTGTGTATTTATGAAAAGGACATATGATATATTCAAGTGTCTAGTTGCCAGTATAATGGCTGTGTCACTGTATTAAGTATAATCACTGGAAAATATATTGACCTCATCTGTTGTTTCCCTAAACTGATTTTTTGGGTAATTCCTCATTTTTTACAGTTGAGAGATGGTCAATATTTTTTTCCAAAGACATTTGACTTTCAGTTTTGAACAGTTCCATTCTGAAGGCCTTCACAAGCCAGGTATGACCCAAATCAAAATATGTGAACGTGATTTACAGCCATAGAAATACTGTTTAACAATTTGACCGCTTTAAATACCACATGTGAAAATGACCCTGTGGGAATAGGATTAATCCACTTGTGTTATCACCTTTACTCATTACAACACTATACACAAGGGACACTACACAGGCTACGATAAAACCACATTGCTTCTACTTGAATGAACTGTAATTCTCATTATTTAGCACATGCACAGCACTGATGTTTTGCAGCTATGTGAATTTGCATACGGCAAAATATCAAGATTCATGAAACCTGCACCGGGGAGATTACAGGCTGCACGTCTCAAATATCAGACTCATATAAACTGGACTTCACACCTTTCCTGCAGTGAGTGTGTTGAGATGCCTTCATGCTGGGCAGGTCTGTACATGAAACACACACACACACTTCTTTTCATCATTAGAAAGCACGCGCTTATACAACGGGCCTGCAAAAAAGAGGGAATAATGCAAGCCTTTGTGACCTTGTGGAAGCCTTGGAAAAGATGAATAATGAAAAGCCAATTTACACTTTCTCTGACAGCTGTATTGAGACAAACAAATATACACTTCTGCGGATTAAATTCTCCTCTCGCTCCCCTGCCTACCCCCCACCCACCCACACTCTACCCCCCCTCATCCAGAAAGCCGCGGGGACTCTCCTCGTGTTGAAATGTCACGGTCTCGCGTGCGGCCCAGGGATTTGCAAATAGCATCTCTTTGAGGCGGGCGCTGGTGAATATGCATGCGCCTGCTGCCGGCACTGACGTCTCTGCTGATGCTGTGCAGCGCGCCGTAGAAGCATGAAAATGGGAGCAGCTCGAGCTCCTCCAAGAGCGGCCGTCTGTAGGTGCGCCGCCTGCATGGCAGATGAGACCAGATGTGGTCTTCACAAAGGCGAAACAGCGCTGGCCAAAACCGCGGGAAGGAACGAAAAAGGACAGCAAAGTCATGAATAAGGCTTACATGGATCTGGAGCTCACAGTAAAAAAAGTGGAAGCTGGTATCACCCCTAAAATGTAAATATACTACTAAATGACCATACCTACTTTAACACTGTCACTTGCACATCGAGGACACTTTAGGTGCTTTTCCACTGTATAGTACCTACACTACATGACTGTATTCACTTTTTGGGTTTGTTTTCCACTACCACAGCTCCTCCTGAAATGTTGTCTCTAACAGGAACAGTGAGCTTTGGAATTCACCACAACCACAGCAGAGATGTTCAGCATTGTTTATTCATCATGTTTTTGTGTGTTGTTTTTGTATTTTCGGGGCTGAACACAGTTCAGTTATTATTATAGTTATATATCATATTATTATTTAGTTATGTATTATAGTTATTATTATTCCATGGTGCACCTGTCATCTTTCACTAAATCCTTTCATCAGCCACAAATCCAAGCGATGTTTGACCCTCTTCAAATGTCCATGGAGTCATTTTATAAACTGTTGTTGTGAATATATTCATTGGTTTGGAGATTTTTACAAATATCTAGATTCTCTCTGGTAAATTAGCACTGTAACAGGTCGACACATCATGTTTAAGTCCCTATTTGGAACCGCAAGGGAGGAAGTCCTAAAAAAAGTACTCAGGTCTAGATACCAGGTGCCACCTTTGCTACATGTAACAGCTAAAAACCCAGGAAGATCTGAGCAGAATTGTGTAGGTAACATGCAGTAGAAAAGCTGCATTTGCGTCATCATAATTCATAGTTATTGTGCGTTCACTACGGAGTCTCCATCCACTGATGGCGCTGTTTCACTACACTCAATGTCTGTTATAAAAGAAGAGCTACAAAAAACAGCATTCTCCTTTAGGGATAACATTGGATAAGCACAAAACACAGTTTTATTACATCATGGACTTGTGGTTCGGTTTCATAACTGTTTTATAGCTTTCTAACTGTAGGGTTTAAGGATCTAAGACTGAACTTTGGACGCGTTGATAAATGAGCATGCAGATGTCTATGACAGAGTGTCCCAATAAGGATGCATTGTATATGGAGCATGGATAGATAAACTGAGGTTCTGCACCAAAGAACAATTTTTGGAATCTGCATTTCTTAAATTCTGGTATAAAGGTGAAAACATACATATTGAACTTAAAGAGAATTCTCGGATTACATAACTTGTGTACGAATGAGACGTGAGGGCAAACCCATGTAAACAAGCAGCTTTAAAACCTACAGCCTAACCCTAGCCCTAATCCTAAACCTTAAACTGACGCAAAGCCTAATCTGTTTCTTTTGCCATCCTCTGGAGAAATGTTATCCCACAACAGCTGAACCCTTCCCCCCAAAAACAGCCATTTTCATTTTTCAGTCGCACTTCTTGTTCGTCCAGTATTTGGAGTGGAGATAATCAACCTGAGCATATACATGCTTTTATAAATATCATAATAAACATAATAAATTATTCAGTGACTGCTTTATGTTAAACAGAGGTAATCAAAGTGTCATTTCAGGCACAAGTGTGTTTTACAAAAAAAAAAATCAGATATGGTTCTTTGTTGCAATGGCTTTGTTGCAAGATTAAAATGCTCTTTCTGTATTTCTTCTTCACATACCCAACAGAGAGCCTGCATGGATTTAGCTCACTTAGTGACCATAAAATAACCACTAAAAAAGTCATAATGTAGAAATATTACAAATATCTGGGCTACTCCTCTATGCATTAATATTTGGAGATCGTGTTGCAGATATGGATTATCCAAATGAATTTAAAGGTGTAAACAGAGCCAAGACATTTAATATTTATGTTAATCTTATGCTTAATCCTCTCAATTAGGATGGAGTGGACAGTCATGTTAATTTTAGCATATGGCAGCAGACTTTTATTTTGTCAATGGACCCTTTATTTAGGGACCTAATGTGTTTGTTTTTTATGGCACTTATTTAAGGACTCCTTTTTTAGATTCATTTTGAAAAGTGTGTAGATGTTTTTGGATAGATCCCAGAACCCCACTGCTTTTGGGCTGAGAGTATTTTACCCTTAGGACGCTCAGAGTGTATTTATTTCTGGGAGGTGTGCAGGGAGCTGTTTGACTCATGGTGAGATGCTGAAGCTGGGACGCAGCTGGTGTAGGTGAGGGTTCAAATGCCATCAAAAAAGAGCCAGTAGCCCTGGAGAAATTGTGTGTGTGTGTGTGTGTGTGTGTGTGTGTGTAGCAGAGAGATGGGGCGGTGAGAGTCCTTGAATTGCAAATGAGGAGGTGTTGCCTGTTAAAAGAATAAAATGAGCTATTAAAATGGTCCTTATATTCCTAACCAGACACGGCTGGGGCATCCATAATGTACAGATGGCCAAGGCTCCTTAATGAATGAATGAGAATGGGGTGTGTGTGTGTGTGTGTGTGTGTGTGTGTGTGTGTGATTTCCATCCAAGAAAGAGAAGAACTTAGTTACAGCCTCTATTCCCCATGGCAAGGGGCACAAAACCCTTTCCGTTTTTGTTTATTAAGTTGACGTGCCGGCCACATCTCTGCATCCCTGGGGCTTTACTCTCAAGGGTCTGCTAAAGTGATCGAGCCCCTAAATGTTAGTGCGCTGATTCAAATGCCAATTGGGATCCAGAGTCAAGTGTGAAATGCACTCTGTATTCACTGAGCAGTAAATGCAGCCTTGGAAAGTCATTGCTTTTGACAGCCATGATGCAGCTCCAATCTTAAAAACAATTCAATCTTAAAGTCCATGTCTGGGCAATACCCTTTAAGAAGCACCCATTTTGAATTCATTTCATTCAGGTTTTTGTGATGTCATAAAACCAGTAGCGATATACACCAATCAGCCGTAATATTACAGTCACCTCCTGGTTTCAACACTCCTTTTCTGTTCCCTCAGCTCCACTAACTTCTAACTCATACACATTCATAGTGCTAACATTACACACGGTAGTCCATGCATTGCTCTGCATACTTTGTTGAGGTTGGTCAGGATGCCCATAGGATCACCACAGAGCAGGTGTTATTTGTGCGGTGGATCATTCTCAGTGTTGCAGTGTTATGTTGTGTTGGTGTGTGTTGTGCTGGTATGAGTGGATCAGACACAGCAGTGCTGCTGGAGTTATCTCAGGTTCACAGTTGGACCGAGTATAATCCACCAACCAAACTATATACACTACACAAATAATACCTGCTCTATGGTGGTCTTGTGGGTGTCCTGTCTGTTGAAGAACAAAGTACACCCCATCTCAGATGCAAACTTTAAATTCATGGCAGTATGATAAGTAATAGGTCATGAAATGTTAAAAGCCTTGCAGTTGTTGTGGCTACCACAGATATTCTCACCTTGGACCCTGAGGGGGTGGGCTGCTGGTCCCAGAAGGTCACTGGGCTGCAGTTGCTAAATATGGTTCATCAGTTACTTTCCCACTGACATCACTGTCATTGTTCTCCTCCCCTCTGAGCACAGCTTTGACTTTACATCGCCATACGCTCATTTGTATACATCAAAGAGCCGGCCCGGAGTGAGGGGATCAAAGTTGAACGCTGCTTTCCCTCTCTATGACTCTCTGTGTTTGCCCTGCCTTTTCATGTGCAGAATAAACAATACTCCGATGAAAGGTACTTTTTTTAGCCTCAATCTGTGCCTCCAGATACGGGAAAAAGCAAGAAGGTGAGCAAGCCACAGTTGCTTATTGATGAACATGTTCCAGTAAAGGGCTACACTTGATATAATGAGTGTCCTTGGTGCTCGTAAAGGCTGCATAGTTTAGTGAACCTCTCTGGTGAGGAGAACAAAAGCCAGCCTCATTAATGACCAAGAGTGCTGTATCACTATGACATTTCCTGCTGTGGACTCCAAAGAATGTCTCAATACCTTTCCACACCAGGGCCTTTTATTCCACATTCCAGCTGACTGTACTAATCAAGTCAAACAACGAGGCTACACACACCAATAGTGATGAGATTTTCTCATAGGTACAGGATTAGCTTATGGTGAAAATAGTCCAACAGCTCAAATGCAAGCATGACACTGCCAACAGTAGTAAATTCAGGATTGTTCTATTTGAATAGCATGCATTAAGTCTAAAATCCTGTGGTCATTGAATAAACCCCTAAAACTCATTTCTGTTTTCTAAATCACATATTTAGAAATTATTTCCTATTTAATATCCCTCAAAACCTTAAAAGTTGACTTAGACAGAACTCTACTCCTTTACCTTCCTTCGGTTTGTGTGGATCTATGAATATTAAATTATTCCCTGCCATATTTTCCACTTCCCCCTTCACTACTCACTTTCAGTTTGAAAGCCCCACTGCACAAGTTGAAAAGATTGGTTCCTTAGGTGGGACGCTGTGTTCCGTTTAAACTCAGATGTCTGATTTTCTGAGTTCCAAGTAGGAAATTTCAACTGGAATGCCAGAGAAGTCAGATTTCCTATTCAGACAGTTGGCAGAGCCTCACCAATCCCAAGTTCAGAATCCAAAATGTCAGCAGTGTGTAAAAAGTTAGACAGTTTATTAGCACGTCTATATATTAATGCCTCTTTAAATCAGTCGTGCACGTCATGTCCCACTGCTTTATGCGGATATGTTTCCATGGTGTTTGGACGCATAAATTATCACATAATGTACTGTTATTAACAGGTATCACTAGCTTCTCAATTGCTCAATTGTAAAGCATCCTTGGGTATGCGAAAGGTGCTATATAAGTGTAACTTATTATTATTATTATTCTTCCCTGCTCCAACATCTCATTTAAAGCGGAAATGGAACACAGCCTAAGTCTAAGTATAAAAGTTCATGATACATCTTCTAGCATGTAACAACCATCACATGGAAGTTAACAAAGTAAAAACTTGATTTTCACAAGACTTTAAGGTTTTCAAATAGAGCAAATCTTAGGCAAAGTATTGCTATTTACAAATTAAGTTGCAAACCTGTCCCATTGGTGTTAACTATTGTGGTGTTGTCATAAAAAACAGCACATTTACATCTGTATTTAAAACTGTCTGGCCCCTCCCATTCACACTGAAGTTATATAAAGTGTTTCAGCTTTGAACTTGAAATAGAGAGGCCCCTTACAATGAAGTAAATTAGTATAGAGATGAAGTAAATAATTAGTAAATGAAGTAAAGAGATAAACAGAAGTTGGTCTTGAAAAAAAAACATGTTGATGTCTATGTTCATAAATATATGTTCAAAAAATAATCCTTTGGGTAAAGTGTGACTCTCTTTATGCAGTAAAAGATGCTAATTAGATCATCAAACAGTGCAGAAAATGTTATGATAATACCTGAATACAAGCCTTTTCTTGACAGATCAGGTTGCGCAAAATAATTAGCAATTTGTTGACATGACTATGAAGCACTGCTTATTCAAACACTACCTTCTTTGTCTTGACACATGACTAAGACACGTACCTATCATTCCCTAAGCAGCATGTCTTCCCTGGAGCTAGGGCATTTTCATTTCAATAGCTGAGTCTGTTTTTCTTCATTTATATTTAAAATGTGTCAAACACAGGGCAATTAATATCTGTATAATTTGGATGTGATATTAATACTTACTTCATGGAAACAAGCCACGCTAACAGCTTGATTATAGCATGCTTCAGCACATAGTGAAGATGCTTCCAGAGGCTTAAATCCAACACAATATCCAGTCAACAGATAGCAGGACTGGAAAACTGTTTACGACTCAGTTCCACCACCTCAGGGAAAACAAGACTCAACTTTGGAAAAAGCAATTTTGAAAAGTGCCCCCTTCGTCATATTGGTCCCCAGTAGACCCTGCCTCAAACAGAGCAGCGATTTCCCCATCGCTAGCAGCCTACAGCAGAAAGTGAGCTAACATACCTCACACGCCTCACACATTCCCCTGTAGTCACTAACACCTGGTGATGTTGCCTGGAGGGGAAACAGCAAAAGCACATCCTCCACCAGGCCTTAGCCCAGAAACCAAACACAAACACTGAAGATCTGTGTAGCCCACAGGACAAATGTGTTCTCCATCACTCACATACTTCCACATGTGCCTAAATGATGACATTTCACAGTTGTTTAGGGCCCAAAGAACACACAGCGAGGGGGTAATACAGGTTCGCACAGCAAAAAATAGATGCAATTGTCCTGCCTGAACATGACGAATGGCATCGTTGGCAGCTGAAGGAGCTCAAGCTGACAAAGTAGCTCACAACACAGGAAATTAAGTTAACATTTCCAGTCTTAAATTGTAAGTTGTGTTTTGCCTGACATAAAAAAAAATATATACTTTCTTAAGAAGGAGTTATTACTGTATTACTAATATGTAGTTTCATATGTAATTACCCAGTTATAAATACATTTAATATTCCATTTGAATACATTATTATCTTTGAGTCTGCAGTTTTCTTTTTAAGCATGTACCATTTACCTTTATATTTTTGTCAAAAAATAATATCAATTATGTTTCGTATTGATGCAAAATAAAAACAAATTTAAAATAAAATCTACAATAAACTAGAATAAAATAATTCTAAATTCAGATCATTAATTCTAATACTAACTACATAAACAATGTTCATTTTAATGTATAAATAAATAAAATATAATTAAGATAACACCTAAATTCTAAGGAATAACTAAAATCTTGAGCAGATCTGTTTCATTCTTTGGTCTTGGGAATTTTATCCTGGCTCTTTCAGCATGTTTCCGTGTTGCCTGCAGGAGTTCCCCTACCACTGATAATCATCTCCCTTCTGGAACATAAACAGACTGCTCCATTCAGAAACTGTCTCCACAAGACCTCCTCCAGCACTGGGTTCAGCAACAATGCTCCATCACCCTGAACCTTCTACAACGCTCCAGCTGCCTCTACGTCTGCTCGGCTGACCACAAATGCCTCATCTCCTCTTCTTTCATCTGCCTTCATGGCACTACCATGAAACTACCATCTTGTTTTTCTCAAGACATTTCGTAAAGTGTCTCCACATTTGAATAAGCATTTATTAATAAAAACATCCAAATAATAATAGCATACACTTGTATTTGGCAGCGACTTCTAATTTAATCATTACAGAGGTCTTGCTCTCCCACCATGTATTTATTTAGTTTTGTTGTTGTTTTGAAACTGAAACAGGTTATATGCAGGTTCCAGATAAAGATAAAGACTCCAGATAAAAGCCACAAGAACATGGTGTAAGTGATAAGCACATCTTTATGTCTCTGTTTAGACTCTGAGTTAGAGCAAAAGAAGTTTGATTGAAGAAACAGAATGCAGCTCATAGCTTTTGTGATAATGTGAATGAATTTGTTACTATTAACAGTCACTAATCAGACCGGGCTTGGGGAACACAGATAAACATCAGAACACAGACAAGCAAGAGAAGAGAGAGAGAGAGAGAGAGAGAGAGAGAGAGAGAGAGACTGTTGGGAAAATTATCTGAGACTGAAGGGAACTGCTGGTGAAGGCCATTGACAGTAAGACAGTAATGACCTCCACATGTGGAACAGACTTGGAAAACAGAAATGATACTGATACTGAGACTCTGACTCTGACTCTCTCTCTCTCTCTCTCTCTCTCTCTCTCTCTCTCTCTCTTTTCCACTCTTCCGTGGAAGAGAATAAAGCTGTGTGGACTCCAGGCAAACAAACTGCTTCCATGTGTTTGAGCCTGTTCTGCCCTTTCAAGATTTATGAATGAAAAAGCATCAAACGGGGGCCTGCTTAAGGCCAACGACAAAACCATGTCTGGAATTCCAACCAAAAATCTGCGCACTACAACACGACTGGGTCAGCAGTGCTGAGACGCTTTTCTCACAGCACACGTCTGTCTGTTGTACACATTTAGCATTGTGTAATTCCACAGCAGACAGCTCCAATCAATATCTGTACAGCAGCCCTGAACAGATATAGGACAACAGTCCTCTAGAGATAGGAATGCTGAAGGAGGCATTTTGTGTGTGTGTGTGTTTGTGTCCAAACGTTTGTGGACACCGGCTTGTCCAAGTTTTTGTTCAGAACTGAAGTGTAATAACATCTTCTGCACTTTTGGGAAATGCTTTACTCTACATGTTGGGACACTGTTAGGAGAATTTGATGGCACAAGTGATGTCACATACTTGCTCTCAATACAAATGAATTCAGTGGAAGCCCATCTCACCAGAGTTCAGGTTTCCAGGCCTATCTCAGCATGTCTCATGGACGAAAGCCCACCACGCGAAGCTAAACTCCAGCAGGACTGAGATTGAGACTGCCATGAATTCTGGAAAATACACATCCTCACCAGGATCTCATAAAGCCTTGATATAAAAGTTTCATTCATGTTTCAAACCTGATTCAGTGATGCAGGGATCTTCTGTACAACTTCAAATGATGGACCCTTTCTCTCAGGAGGCTGCCCAGCTGCTTAGTCAGCTTCTTGTCATCTCAAGGCTTGCCTACTTCTACTCACTCCTTGCTGGTGTTCCTCTGAGGGCCATCAGACCATTGCAGCTGATCCAAAACATGGAAACATGGCAGGTGTCCAATTTTCAGAAGTTCATTCGTGTTACTCTACTTCTGTTTTCTCTTCACTGTCTTTCAGTAGTTACCCACATCAGACTTAAAACCTTGATGCTTGTGTACAAAGCCCAGCCGCTCGCTCTATTGTGGCAATGGACAAAGCCTCAATTCTGCCTCAAGACACTTATTTAAATGTTGTGAATTGCATATCTGTGTTTCTCCTACTCAGACATAAGCAAATATGGTGCTATGGTATTGCACCGATGACCAGTTTGGATTTTTGGAGGATTTTTCTCATGTTTATCAGCACTGACTCCTGTATATACCACAATCTTACTTTAATAATCTAAATATCTGAATTCTCTGATGTGACAAAGCACATTTTTGAGTTTCTATGGAAGAGAACACATCCAAATATGGTTTTTAAATGTAGTTTAAAAAGAGCTGCTACATAGCGCACAGACAGAAAACGTGATGCATAAGTATTATGACAGCAACATGTTTTTGTTTTGTTTTGGCTCTATACTGACTTTGAAATGAAGCACTGAGTGTGAGGTTAAAGTTCAGGATGTCAGTTTTAATTCAAAGGTATTTACATCTATATTAGGTGAACCACATGGGAAATACATGGTCCCTTCATTTCAGTGGCTCATGAGTAGTTAACATAATTAACATAATTACCATAAATTAACATAATCTTAAATGAAACGGTGATGTTCAGCACTTGGCTGTAAATCTTTTGAGGTTGATGGTTGCTGATGGTTGACCCTTTTCTTTCTTATTTCAGAGACTGTTCAGTGACTGCATTCAGTCTTGCATTGCATCTTTTAAGGTGGAATGGTACATTTGAGGGGAAAATAAATGACGCTCTCCGAGCACACAAACTTCAGAGCAAGCACACGGTGAGGAAACATCTTCAGAATTGTTAAAAACAGTTTTTATTTATTTTTTTGTTTGTTTAGATTTGTTTTTATTAGAACCGTGAACGTCGCCTTTAAGGGGACTGTGATGAATCAGTCTGCTCATCTCACACTCTGCTATTGCCGATGATGTGGACAGCAGAAGTGGATGAGGAGGTGAGGAGGATGTGTGAGAGAGACAGGTGGAGAGACTATAGATAGAGAAAGGAGGAAAAAATATGAAAGAGGAGAGAAAGAAAGTAGGAGAGAGAGCGAGCGAGAGAGAGCAAGAGAGAGAGAGAGAGAGAGAGAGAGAGGAAATGTGAGAGACAAATAATGAAGTGAGGGGACAGTAGGAGGCAGAGAAAAACAATAGAACGGAAGCAGCATCTGCAGGGTGTGATATCTAGAGAGAGAGAGAGAGAGAGAGAGAGAGAGAGAGAGAGATACCCATTCATAACTCTTGTGATGTAAAAATAAATAATCACAAAAAATCATGTGATATAATCAAAGTTATGTTTAAAAAAAAGAGCTAAATAAATAAATAAAATAAAATAAAACAGCCATTTCACCAATGATTTTATGTCAGTCATGTTGTCCTGAAATAACTGCCCCCACTGCCCCCCTGAAGTGGCACTGCTGGTTTTTCCCACTCATTAACTTCCCTCTCTTCTTCTGCTCAGCTGCTGACACACACACACACACACACACACACACATACACACACACACACACACACACACACACCACAATTTATCCTGCGACTGACTGCACCTGAAGTCAACTGGAAAAAAAGTGTGTACTTGTGTGTGTGTGTGTGTGTGTGTGTGTGTGTGCGTTCCATGTTGTGTGCTTTCTCTGCATATGTGTGTGTGTGTGTGTGCCCAAAAGTGTGTGTTCTGCTTTTATTCCAATTGAGAAAAGTATTCACTTGGTCAGCACTTCCCCGTTGCTGCCTGGCATGGTGTTTGTTCTGGCTGGACACTGAGCTGAAAGGCTCTAATAAATATCCCAGTCCTCAGCGAGGCATAAGCCATCCAGGCCTGTCACAACGTGTAAAGAGGCAGCAGAGCACAGACCCCCAAACTCCAGCACCACAGCACCAGCAAGTCAGCTCACGCATCACTGAGTGACCATCAGCCTGCTGACCAGAGCTAGAGTTACACTCTCTCAGACCCTTAGAGCTAGGAGCAAAATCCCACAAAACACTGAACTGAGGTGGATACGCAGAGGTGGGTAGAGTTGCCTTAATCCATACTTAAGTACAAGTATTGTGATTTGGTTCAAGTACATTAGTAAATAACAATATCAGACCATGTACAAAACCAGAAGCTCAAAAAAGAGATAAAAACAAAAAACTAAACAAAAAAAAAAGGGTGAGGTCTCACTGTCACTGTGCTGTCACTTAATGTGTAATTACACACAAACAATGCATGAAATAACAATGTAACTAAAGGTGATATCCTATGATAAACATGGATTACAGTGTATGGCTTTTGTAAATACGAACCTTCTTGCATCAATATATGTAATTACAGAAGAGGATATTTATAGTAACTGTATAATTACATGTAATAAGATTGCAAACTGTAGTTGTTACATATTGAATTTACATAACTTCTACTGCTGTAATTCATCTGTTACAGTGTATACATCACCAGATACAAAAAGCTCAGGAACCAACTGATGCAGCTGTATTTATTTAAAGAACAGGTAGTTGAGTAAATGTCACTATACCACTACTAGGTGTAGTCAGGATTAACAGGACACATATGTTATATATCTATATTAGTTATATACACCATACGTGTATATACAATGGTTTACAAGCATCTCTTTTGAATGAGTGATTTCCACTAATCCAAACCAGTGCTGCTGTCCAAGTCAAAATGTATGCATTTCATACAGTTATCAATTTTTCCAGAAGTTTTCCTGTTTACCTGTTTATTAACAGCTACACAAACCAACAGTGTTGTATTTGCTGGCTTCATGTTTAATGGCTTACAACAGACAACATTGATCTTACACTTGGCTGGAGTAAATGTTTCCATATTTGACTTCACACTATCGTAACTGTGAAGCTGACAGCATGCCTTTGATCTGTTTGGGCCAAATGCAGGAAAAACACTTCCACTGGCAAACAGAAGGCACTGTGGCATTTTAGACCCTCAGATTATTAAAATATTAATGACTGTATAAAGACCTCATATGTGTGGGTTTTATTCATGTAAATGAATATGGTGGCATAAGAAATATTAAAGGGAATATTGTCATAGTAGCTGCATGATACAAAAGCCAAGGTTCACATAATATGCTACAGATCATGTTTTTCTTCTTGGCATATTCTGTAGGGAATGGAAAAAAAAATTATTCAGCAGAAATAGTTTTGATTAAGTTATGGCCTCTTTCTGTTTTTTTCTCTCTCTCACTATAAATGTAACTTATGAATCTAACATAATACTTTTTGTTTGAAACAATTTAGCCCTCTCTAACTCATATTTAGTTAAGATATTTTAAGCAGCACTGCTGTGATACTGTCCCTATGTTTTTCATCCATCCATCCATGCGGGTGTTGTTTCTTTCCATCAAAGTCAGAAATGTCCAAATTCATTTCACCTCCCAAACCCCACATGCTGCTTTTTAAATGAAATTGATGTTGACAGGCGGACAGGTGGGGGAAAACAAAAGAACCATTTTTTTCCAGAGTCTGACATTTGTAATGGTGCTGTTATTTTTGTCCTTGTTGTGGTTCTTTGTGGAATGAAGTTTGATGTGTGTCCCCTTTAGGTTATGGCTCATGTGGATGAGTGTTTTTTTTTTGCTCTAAAGTTTGATAAATTCAGAGTCAAATGAGACTGCTTGGTAATTTCAGTGTCGACTGGGTCTCAAATGATCTAACTCTCTGCAAAAACAAGACGCCACCATTCCTCTCAAACAGAATAAACATTTTAATAAGGGAAAAAAAAGTCTACACAAAGGAAATACTGAAAACTATGATACTGCATTTTCATACTATTCTGTTAAGTGTGTTAAAGTTTTCTGTATTTTAAGGTTGGCTTCTTAACTGTTAATTAACATTTAGCAAGCAGTTAATTAGCTATTAACAAGGAAATAGGAACATATCAGATGTAAGCGCTTATAAATGTTTTAAATAAAATGCATTTATTTAATGTACAGGGTGGGCCATTTATATAGATACACCTAATACGTGGCAATTTTTGGTGATATTAACTTCCTGTTTGTGGCACATTAGTATATGGGAGGGGGAAAACTTTTCAAGAAGGGTGGTGACCATGGTGGCCATTTTGAAGTCATCCATTTTGGATCCAACTTTTGTTTTTTCAATGGGAAGAGGGTCATGTGACACATCAAACTTATTGGGAATTTCACAAGAAAACAATGGTGTGTTTGGTTTTAACATAACTTTATTCTCTCATGAGTTATTTACAAGTTTCTAACCACTTATAAAATGTGTTCAAAGTACTGCCCATTGTGTTGGATGGTCAATGCAACCCTCTTCTCCCACTCTTCACGCACTGATATTAACACCGCAGGAGAAGTGCTAGCACAGGCTTCCACTATCCGTAGTTTCAGGTGCTGCACATCTTGATGGTATGGTGTGGTATATGGGGTACAAAGATAGTGAGCCATTCTTCATCAGTGGCAACCTCAAGGCCACTGGATATGTGAAATTACTACATGATGATGTGTTTCCCTCTTTATGCACTGAAGCTGGCACGTTCCCTGAGTTTTTCCAGCAAAATGGTGCACCACCACATTATGGGTGTCAGGTACGAGCATTCTTAAATGAACAGTTTCCTGGAAAGTGGATGGGTTGTTGTGGGCCAGTTGAATGGCCCCCAAGGTCTCCCGATCTGACTCCCTTAGCCTTTTATTTTTGGGGTCATCTGAAGGCGATTGTCTATGCTGTGAAGATACAAGATGTGCAGCACCTGAAACTACGGATACTGGAAGCCTGTGCTAGCATTTCTCCTGCGGTGTTGCTATCAGTGTGTGAAGAGTAGGAGAAGAGGGTTGCATTGGCAATCCAACACAATAGGTAGCACTTTGAACACATTTTATAAGTGGTCAGAAACTTGTAAATAACTCATGAGAAAATAAAGTTACATTAAAACCAATCACGCCATTGTTTTTCTTGTGAAATTCCCAATAAATCTGATGTGTCACATGACCCTCTTCCCATTGACAAAACAAAAGTTGGATCCAAAATGGTTGATTTCAAAATGGCCACCATGGTCACCACCCATCTTGAAAAGATTCCCCCCTCCCATATACTAATGTGCCACAAACAGGAAGTTAATATCACCAAACATTCCCATTTTATCAAGTTGTATCCATGTAAATGGCCCACCCTATATTTTTAAGATTGTTTAAACAGGTTACTGTTAATTTACTAATGTTCTGAATATTTATGTATTTGTAACATTCAGTTTCAGACCTCAAATGTCTTTAGGGTAAGTCATATTTACACAATGAGAATAAAAGAAACTGATGTAAACACACACTATGCTTCCTAATATCTACAACAACAGTGAATATGCCTCACAGTGGTTATTCTGAATGTTTGTTTAGTTGCCAGTATTCAACACATTGCATAAATATATTTATAACATGTTTGTAAGCTATCTTACAAATAGTATCCATTATCTGTACCGCTTATCCAATTTAGGGTCGCGGGGGGTCCAGAGCCTACCTGGAATCATTGGGCGCAAGGCGGGAATACACCCTGGAGGGGACGCCAGTCCTTCACAGGGCAACACAGACACACACACATTCACTCACACACTCATACCTACGGACACTTTCGAGTCGCCAATCCACCTGCAACGTGTGTTTTTGGACTGTGGGAGGAAACCGGAGCACCCGGAGGAAACCCACGCTGACACGGGGAGAACACACCAACTCCTCACAGACAGTCACCCGGAGCGGGAATCGAACCCACAACCTCCAGGCCCCTGGAGCTGTGTGACTGCGACACTACCTGCTGCGCCACCGTGCCGCCTACAAATAGTATGTTTATCTTAAATAAGTTACAATTAATTGCTTGTTAATCATTAATTAAAATAGTCAATAAACTGTTAAAGTATTACCAAGTTTTCTGCTTTGTTTCCTGACGCTTTAATGTGAACAACATGCACTTAACTGCTGTTTAATATTAGGCACTGAAGCAAATTATTTAAAGCCATTTGTCTTTGCAGTAAGTCTGCTTGTGCATTAATAATTATCACTAAAATAAATATATAAAAAAAGGAATACTGCAGAAAGCAATAAGCACATTGTTTTGTTTTTATTTTCTCCACATCATTGTAGTTGTGAATATATAAAAAATGCTCCAGTGACTTTTATATGTTTTGTTTTGTATTTAACTGTTTGTACTTTGAAAACAATTCTTAAGTGGTGATTAAAAAAGGGAAGGAAAAAAGTTTCCACCTCGTTCTGTCTCCTGGTGTGATATGGGGTTTTGGTTAAAGAGAGCTGAAACGCCTGCTCGGTTCCATCCGGTGATAATCCCGGCCGATTTGCATTAGTGTCTGCTGGCACCTTTGATCTCTGGGAGACTTTGATTGGATGTGTGAATGTGAGTGCCGCTTTCCCAGGATGCAGGGCCCTGCCTCAGGAGGCAATGGGTAATTTAGGAGGGCTTTCCAGACACTTAAGTCATTCAGGACATTCGTCAATCTAATCAAGCATTTCTCACAGGTGACATGACGTCGGGGCCTTGCATCTCAGAGGGTTCTTTTTCTTTTTCCTTTGTAACAGTGAACCACTAAATTGTCTCCAGTTATAATTGAGCTCTACCTGAGCTGATGAAACACGAAGTCGGGAGAGCGAAACGGGTTGAGGGTATTTAGAACATATGGGTCGCTCTAAGACACAAGAGGCATTATAAAAGAGGCGACCGATCACTGGTTGAAAAATGAGTGGGAAACCTTGTACCAGTAAACACTGGATGTGATTAATAGGAAAATCCCACCCTTCAGTGGAAAGAACCAGTCGGCTCACTGGTAAAGCTGCAAGCAGGAAAAGTCTTTGTTGTTGTGAAGATATGTACATGTACAGTAACCAGAAAAAAATCCACTGAAGCCATATTCCACAATATATCTATGCTATTTGTTTATTTACATTATTAAGATTTGAACTGAGATGATTTTTATATATAATCTTGGGTCTATACGTCTATCACCAGTGATAGGAGCTTAGTAACTGCCTCATAACAAAGTGGACTGAATTTTCTATAAGGACTTGTGTCACACAACCTGCTGAGCGACGACTGCTGAGAGGACTTTTTTGCTGTAAAGTACATCTATAGGTCAGCACGATTTCAGCAATACACATACTTCGATACTATAGTTGCTTAGATACCACAAGTAACATTCACTGGCCACTCAGCTGAATGCCAGCCCTGAGTTGGTTATGGATTCAAAAAACACTGCTATTGAGTTAGGCATTTTGCAGAGACGTTTGTCATTTCCATCCACAGGTGATAGACTCAGATTAAAACAGTATACGGTATTTATTTAACTAGTTAATAATGTTGCTGCACTGTATACAGAACGAAATAACAGTAATTATTATTTTCTGACTGGCACTAATGTGATGAGCTTGAATCATTTTGCACCATATTTATCAGTCCGGGGCATGCACTGGACATGATATTTATTTAGTTTGGGAATGGCCACTAGAGGGTCTTCAGATATGGGATAAAGAGATCACACTATATAAAAAGCAGCTGGGTCTTGGCTCTTTGTAAACAGTGTGAAATTTATATACGAAGCAAAATAATGCAGTTGTGAGATTGGTATGACAACAATAGTTTCCAAAAACAATAGAAGCTGATCCAAACACTTGGTATGAAGCACCCTGGGTTGCCATGTTTCAGAAAGAGATGAATTCACTCATTGATTGGTTCAGGTGTGCTAGAAGAGGGAGAGCACCAGAATGTCGAACCCAGGCTCAGAAGCATTGCATTAAAGGGACAAATCTCTGTTTTTTTTACAGCCTAAACCACAGGTACAATAACAGCTATTCATAAAACACAGGCGATCAGAAGAGCCAGGACGCCAGCTGATGAAAGAGGCTGTAAGAGGGAGATTTTTTTCTTTTTTTCTCTCTCTCTCTTTCTTTTTTTATTTTTTTGTGGAGGTCTTGGAGGGCACAGGAGCTCTAACGTCTCTGTGTGTTTGCTGACTCATCGGTTTGATTTCATGGGCAGCTGGACCCTGATCCCCCTCTGCTGCCCCGTCTGCTTGGCCAAGAATTGTGTGTGTGTGTGTGTGTGTGTGTGCGCACAGGTCCCTTCTGCTTGGAGGAGATGCAACAATAAAGACTTGACTCTACGACCAGGAGCAGATTGTGTGTGTGTGTGTGTGTGTGTGTGTGTGTGTGTGTGTGTGTGTATTTGCTTCACATTAATGTTCAAAGTGAAAGGTATGGCCCTGCCAGCTTATACAACAGCTGCTGCCCTCACACAATTACTGATACACTCTCTCTCAGACACACACACACAACACACACACACACACAAATTCCTGTCACACTGATATACTGTATATTAAATATCTTGTTTATGTTCTTTAAATATTCCCTTCATTCTCACATATTCCTGCAATCTCTTTCTTTAAATCTCTGTCTCCCCCTGTCTTTTTCTGTCTCTCTCTCTCTCTCCCATTTCTTTCGTGCTCTCTAATCTTACTCTCTCACTCCCTCCCCTCTTTCTCTGTAAGTTGCTGAGATTTCCCCTGAAACATGAGGAATGACAGGAGGAGAGGGGAAAGAATGGAGGAGAGTAAAGGCAGTAGACAATGTCTCCTCAGGGTATAAATGGCCCTGCTGTCCCTGCAGTTAAAGTTACATTCAGTACATTTCGGGAATAGAAGCATTTTGGACTGTTCAGACAGCAGCAGACTGACAGAGTGTAGATGTAGTGTAATGTTACATACCAGGACCTTGGCTGAATAACTAACATCTGGCTTTGGTTGTGTAAGTCTGCCAACATGCTGAGGACTGAGGAGACCTTACAGTACGACATGAGCGCTGCATTTAAGATTTTACTGTTGCTTTTATCACCAAACGAAATGTAAACATTAAACACAGTGAACTGCCACAGTAATGTGTCCCAACATTTATAAACACCTCTCATAATTAGTGAACTCTTTTTCGTTACAGGACATGCATTATGGAAACACAGTTTGTAAACTCTCTATACAAAGGCATGAAATGAAATTGGATACTTGGGCCACCCACCCACACACACAGACACACACAGTTGGGTTAAGATGCAGTGAAACTCACTAAAATACATATGGGATGAGTTTGAGTAATCACCCAAGATCAGTACCTAACCTCACTAATGTTTTTGTGGCTGAATGCAATCAAATCTTCAGAAATGTTCCAACACCTACCACATACATCATCAAATGGCAGATTGTGTGGTGGTAGACAACAGGCACAGCTAATGCTGTTAATAAAGCAATAGCTTCTGTCATCTGAGCCCATCACAATGACTGTTTACTCTGCATGGTCAGTTCACAAGAGAGACCAAGTGTCAGCATGGGTTTTCCTCTGGATGCTCTGGTTTCTTTCCACAGTCCAAAAAATTAAATATAAATTAAAATATCTCGATGGTAGGTGAATTGGCATCTCAAAAGCATCCATAATTGTGAGTGTGAGTGAATGTGTGTGTGTGTGTTGCCCTGTGAAGGACTGGCGCCCCCTCCAGGGTGTGTTCCCACCTTGCGCGCAGTGATTCCAGGTAGGCCCAATACCCACTGTAACCCATTGCGCTTACAGACAATGAATGAATGAACTGATTGCTCCTATACTGTAACGCTAACCCCAAAAACTGTCCAAAGAAAAACATCCAACCCCAAAAATACTAGCTGTATAGGAGAAGGAAAAAACCTTCTTAAATTTCAATTGAATTTTGGAGCATTTCTATTGGGCCATTCGTCATGAAATTTTCATGCGAACATGTGAAGGACGACTGCTGTGTTCACCTGATCTAGTAAACTAAAAATCGACATAAATGGAGATACATGTTTTGCTTTGGAGAGCAACAATATGTGGCATCATTTTAAAATGAATAAATAATCACAACAACTGCCAAAACAAAAACGTGAAGCCACATTTGGGATAACGTAAGTAACGGATTAATTCGGAAACGAGGTGCCTATCTGAACTCAGTTTGAACTCAGTGCATGTAGCTTGAGATGGGAATAAAATGTAACCTTTACTGTGAATAGGGAAAAAAGCAGTTACAAAGACTCGCCTCTTTACGTTGAAGTTAAATTGGACGTCTGTAATGGAATACATTTCAGAACATCTTTCATCTTTTTAGGGGAATGTGGAAGATTTATACGGCTGTAATGGAGTTTAAAAAAGGAAAGATAATGCCTTTTATGTGAGTGGGGAAATTGTAAAGTCAATTTCTATGCAAGGACGAAAAAATGAAACGCAGTTAGAAAAGCAGCTCTATTGCTATTTTCAGTCCATTTGTAGGTGTGGAACAGAACAATGGCCCGATGTGAGGAGACCAAATCCATTTCACACCAAGGAGATGAGCTCAGTTTTCATTCCTCTTCTCTTGTTAAGGTAAATTCTGTCAACACATTTTTTTTCTCCAGCAAAAACAATGTTCCATGAACACTTTCGTCAGCCATGAACATCAACATCCCCTTACAGACTCCTCTCCACCCCCATTCCCTTCTCCACTGAAACCCTATACCATGTAACACCTGTTCCATTGTATTAGCAGCATTTCACTGTGGCCTCTCAGTCATGCCACCGAGCTCCATTCTCTCTCTCTCTCTCTCTCTCTCTCTCTCTCTCTCTCTCTCTCTCTCTCTCTATGCCCATTTCTGCATTTTTCCTTGCTCTAACTCTATTGTGTAGCACAAAGCTTAGAAAGAAGCCAGCCATGTTTCCCTCCCTTTCTTTCCCTCTCTTTGCTGCTAGGGTTCGCATGGTATCTGAAAGCTTCATATCTCTCTCTCACTCTCTTGGACACAGCTCCAGCTCTTTTCATCAGCAGATTTTTGGAATCTAACTGCCCCTATTCATGCTGTGCCATTTTTCAGCCTGCGCCCATGCCACATAACACAGACGGCTCATACTGGAAGGAGGGGGAAGTGGGGGAAATGAGTGGGGGGATCTCAGGAATCCAGCCTAGTACATGCAGGCAGGCAGCCGACAGCTGGATCCAAGACCTCTCTGAACAGTACAGTCACTGTAGAGTGGCGGCCACAATGCATCTGCTCTCCATCACACTCAGAAAAGATCTGAAGCTACAGCGCAAATTATCGGCACTGAAATCTGAAGTGTCTTAGCAGCACGTTGACAAATTTCTTCACAGAAGTTCCTCTGTTGCTGCAGAAGATAGAAAAGAAGTCGTGGTTGGGAACAATGAGGAAAAAAAAAACATTCTTTTTTGGTTTCTGTTCATATCTCTGTACAATTTACTCTCTGTCACATGTTGTTTGTATTTATGTTATTTTATTTATTATTGGGCTTTGAGCTTATTATTCACTTCTACAAAGAGAAAAGCTGTCTGCTGCTAGTAACTTAACTGATCCTGACAAAAGGAAATAGCCAAAAATAATAAGTGAATTTGCTGCTCAGAAAAAAGAGCAGCAGTATTCTCAGAACAGCAGACTATAGCCAGCCCAGAGTCCAGACCACAACATCACTGTATGTGCTGAGGATTACTTGGAGTGCAAGCAACATCCAAGATTAAACTTCGGAGGCATGGACAAAGAACAGTGCATTTGCTGCTTGCATTGAGGCCTAAAAACTAACAACAAGAGCTTAATGCCTTAATAATCATAGAACAAACAATGTGGACATAAATAAATAAGGCATTAATTCACTGTTCATTCACAATAATCTATCATTCATTCACTAACTGGCAGAGTACTTTCTAAGCCCTCTGCAGTTTGATTGTTTCTCCAGAAACCTTGAGAGAGAGAGAGAGAGAGAGAGAGAGAGAGAGAGAGAGAGAGAGAGAGAGAGAGAGAGAGAGAGAGAGAGAGAGAGAGAGAGAGAGAGAGAGAGAGAGAGAGAGAGAGAGAAAGAGAGAAAGAGAGAGAGAGAGAGAGAGAGAGAGAGAGAGAGAAAGAGAGAGAGAGAGAGAGAGAGAGAGAGAGAGACCTTGATAAATACATTAAAGCTCAGGGCCAGAGGATAGACCTACAATAACAGTGTTGAGAACACTCTGAGCTCTATGAAGCCCTTCATTTGTCCATCTGGAGGTGAGGTCACACAAGTTTGTTTTCACTGCAGAACTGAGGTGAAAAATGAAAAATGAAAAAAAAGCAGAATTCCACACACAAAAAAACATAACATTACTGTTAGGAAAAAAACCACAAAACATTTTTGGGAACATGGCAGTAAGTGTACATTACTCACAGTGATTTTGTATATTATTTACTAATGGACCATTCCTAGGAATCAATGCAATGTGAACTAAATATATTTGTATGTCATTTATATGTTAACGTGAATGTCTGGCAACCCATTACAATAAATAAATACATTTTAAAAATCAGCCAAAATCCTCCCAAACCTAAACCTAACCCTAAAAATATGACTTAAAATGGTTAGAAGCTGCAGTGTTTTGTACAAACACATAAAGCTAACCCTAACCCTAAAACCCAGTTCACTTTAAGGAGGTCTGAAATCTTATTACCAAAATCTTCCAGGCAGAAATATATTCTAATATTTACCATTACATTTAAAAAATACATTTATGTTTTGGAACCCACCCCCATTTTAACCCTAACCTTAAATCTAAACACTATGACTAACACTTATCCCTGAACCTAGTCCTAACCTTAACTCTAAACCTAAACCTAATTCTGAACTTAAGCTTAATTGTAATCTCCAAAAATGTGGGAATATCAGTATTTTTTTGTGGTTTATAACACTCTCACAAACAGATCCCAGTGCTGTTTTTGTAGTTCTTCTTTGAGTCCATAAAAGAGAGTTTGCATGGACTAAAAAAATGATTGAGGAATTATATAACCCTTTTTGTAATACATATGGTTTTATCTACTACTATGGACTCTTACCTTATCTTTTTCATTGTTTGTTAGGTTTCCATTGTTTTTGTTTTTTTTTGATAATTTGCTGGTTGGCACAGTGATGCAACAGGTTGTGTCACTGTCACACAGCTTCAAGATTCTGGGGTTGTGGGTCTGAACCCCGCTCTGAGTGACTGTCTGTAAGGAGTTTCGTGTGTTCTCCCTGTGTCTGCATGGGTTTTATTAGGGTGCTCTGGTTTTCAACCACTGTCTGGTATTGGCTACTCAAAAGTGTCCATAGGTGAGTGTGTGAGTGAATGTGTGTTGCCTTACAAAGGACTGATGCCACCTTTAGTGTGTTTCCGCCTTGAGCCCAGTGATTCTGGGTAGGCTCCAGATGCACTGCGACTCTGAACTGGGTAAGCAGTTACTGACAATAAATGAATGAATAAATTAATCCTACAAATGAGAAAAAAATGTAGTCTGAGCATTATGTGCCTTAACTATGGGACACTTCTTCCAAAAGATTAGTGCTGTTATCAGTCTTTCACTATTATTATTGACAGATATCAAAGGCAATGACATTCCTTTAAGGCTTTAACTATTTTTTTGTCCTCTCCCAGAACAGAACTCATTCGTCAGATGATATTTACATTATTCTGATGCTATACACATTCGGCTCATTCTGAACACTGCGCTGCAGGAGTGTATGCTTGTGGAATAATGCATCAAAAGTGAGGAAGAGGCAACCACAGATGCATTTTTTATAGCTTGATTTTTTTTTTGGACTGTGGCCAGACACTATTTAAAAGTTGTATGGGCAGCATGTCTTCTATTTTTCTTGAAAACAGGATTCATAATTCACACACACACCTCCCATTCTTACAAAAGTTGTTCAAATGAAAGATAATTTAACAAATGACTCAAAGCCAGTTCCAGCAAAGTTGAGATACAAGGAAAGGTGGACGGATTTCCATGTTCAGTGTGTATTTAATGAATTTAAATGTGCATTTATGTATGTAATGTGTTTAAACTAGCCTGCTGCAGTGGAGCAGAGTGATGGAGTGTATGTATATGCCCGTAATGTGTTTTTTAAGAGCAAGTTATTATCAGTCCTTGCTCATTTCCATAAAGCAGTGAATTATTTATGATTCCAAAGACATTTTGCGTGGTGGTTCTGTTTATGAATAATTTTATGAATACCTGCTTTTTTTACTGAGATTTTGGAAGCAGATTCTTTTGAAATAACCAAATAAACATCTAAAAAAAAGAAAACTTTAGGCCTAATGCACAAATATTCCAATCTTAGTGGCATGTTCCCTGGAGTATAATGTTTGACAATTTTATTGCTGTTAATAAACCACAGAGCAAGGGAGCATTAGGCAATCGTCAAATTGACATCTTTAATTAAAGTGACAGCTTAATTAAAAAACCAATTAACTGTGAAACTCTAATGAATAGAAAAAAAAAATGCAAAATGCAAAAGGTTTGACCTTCACTAAAGAAAGCTGCTCATTTCAACCCAGGAACGAGTCTGTTCCAAAATTAATTTAAAACTCGAACGAGGGATTATGGCCTAGAACAAAACAACACCACATGAGTTCAGGTAATGGCTATTGAATTAAAGCTGGAATGAAGCAAAAAAAGGTAGTTTTGCCTCACAACAGAAAAATTCTGCAGCCTAACACACATCCTAATCATGTAAACAATGGCAAGAGCTAGAAAATTAGCAGTGACAGACTTCTCTTGTGTATTTCTTTAGACCCCCCTGTTATTAGGCCATAAAAACAGTTGCTTCTGTGAAATATCTGGCACTATCTGCTGGATGGTAAATCAGGTTAATGAGAGTGGTGTAAATAGGTTTCTCAGATTTCAACTATTGCTTCTTTAATCATTCTGATGTTGGAAATAGGAAATCTAATCTGGGCTCGCTGAGTTTAAACAGTAATCAAGTTTGGAGGAGGAATCCTTTTCTCTGAGGTACTGGAGCCAGAATTCATTGTAGTTTGTCATCTCTTGGGAAAAATCAGGCTTAATGCAATTTCTCTTGTGCTTCTTCTTCTTTTGCCTCTTTGTTTCTCTCTCTCTATCCACTGTCACTCTCATTTTCTCACTCTATCACTAGGTCTCCCTCACTATGTTCTCTCTTTCTTTCTATCCATAGTCACTCTCTCTCTCTCTCTACTGTATCTCTCCTCTCTGTCCTGATACTTACATATTTTATCATTCTCTGCCCTACCTCCCATTTTCTCATTGTCTCCATTTTGTCTCTCTCTCCCTCGCTCTCTCTATCCACTTCCTTTCTCTCCACTATATTTCTTTCTGTCTCTATCCGCTGTCACTCATTTTCCCGCCCTATTTCTCAATTTCTCACTCTTTTGCTGTCTTACACTCCTCTCACTTCCTACTGTCACTCTGATTTTTCAACCTCTCTCCCTCTCTGCCCACTGTCTTTCTCTGCTCCCCCTCTCTTTATTTCTCTTCCACTCTATCCACAGTTTCATTGTCATTATCCACTTTCACTCATTCTCTCTCTCTTACTCTGTCCACTGTCACTCATTTTCTCTTTCTCTGCCTTTAATTTCTTCACTCTGATTCTGTGCCTCTCTCTCTCTCTCTCTCTCTCTCTCTCTCTCTCTCTCTCTCTCTCTCTCTCTCTCTCTCTCTCTCTCTCTCTGGCACAGCACACATACAGCTTTAAGAAATCAGCCTCCAAGACATAAAGAGCCTCAGCAGACTGCAGTAGGCCATTCTCTACTGTAATAACTAAACTAATGACCTCGCTAATTATAAGCATACTGCTTCACTGGACACTCTGTGAGCTACAGTCCATCCTCATGCCCCATTGAACAACAGTAAAAACTTGCTTCATGGACATAATAGCCGAAAGGGTGGATGGATGACGCTGAGCCCCGATTTGTTAAAGAAGCAGCGAGGCCGTGTTCTGTGCTGTGAGAATATGTTCAGCCTCAAGCAGGGTTTCAGAGAGCCAAGTTTTCCAGGAAATATATTGCCTGCCCATAATGTGCTTTTAAGTGTAGAAAGGAGTGGTCAGATGTCAAGCTGCTGATATATTGGCTGTGGAAGGCTTGGCCAAGTTGCTGCTTGAGAATGCAGAACAGAGAATTTCCCACATCTAGAAATCGAGCAGCTGTCAGTCATTTTTAAACCACAAAAATAGTATGTGATATTTATGGAAGTGAAAATGGTACAAATGCAGTTTCTGGAAATGTTTGTTGGATTTTTTTGTGAAATGCCATTGATACAAAGATGTGATATTAGATTTGATCCTTTGACACACCTCTCTGAGGGGGTGACACTCCTTTGCAGGGCAAAACACACTCACATATTCGCTCACACACTCACACCTAGGGACGCTTTTGAGTCGCCAATCCACTTACCAGCGTGTGTTTTTGGACCGTGGGAGGAAACCGGAGGAAACCGGAGCACCCGGAGGAAACCCCACAGGAGAAAACAGACCAAACTCCTCACAGACAGCCACCCAGAGCAGGGCTCAAACCAACAACTCTAGGTCCCTGTTGCTCCGCTGGTGTTCACAGAGCAAAATGATTGTATTTTTTACATTTAAATAAATTGTTTAAGTAAAAACATTGTTATGACCATCTGAAATGAGTGTGTTTACAGAGACCTCAGCAGTGTTTCTAGCTAGAAGTGTGGCTTATGCCTTCATAACAGAGTTTCAGGTTGATGCAGTGGACTCTAGAAGCACTTTTCCACCAAAAGAACTCATCAGCAGGGGCTGAATACAGCACCAGAGCCACAGATAATCAGTCAGAGTCAAGACAAGGACTTTTTTTTTTTTTTTACTGTGGGGTCAGACCAGAGTGAGATATAATATATGTGTAAATGTTGCCGAGTACAGGGCCGTCCTGCTGAGCTTGTGAACAGCTGATAAACGTAACAGAGCCACGGCTCTGACCAACGTGCATGGTGTCGTGCCAAACACAGGAAACGTGCCGAACGGAGTCGGAAACGTGCTGAATGTTTTTCAAAACATTACATAAAGCCGACGGAGAAGGTTCTTTTTGAACTTTTTGAAAAGTAACTCAAAATTTGACAGAGTGCTAAGACACTACACTACTACTACTGTGTTTGCTACAGTCTCAACCGTCTTTATTTATTTATTTTTTGCTGTTTGTTGAAGGCATCAATCTCAAAATTTGTTTGTTCAAAAACCTAGCATCATTTAAAGTTTAAGTCATAATTACTAAATTAATTGGTTTTGTGATGTCACAACAATGTAGACATGTACTTTTATCCTCTTATTCAGCCCAGAGACAGATGTGCATGCCCTTTCATGTTGAAGTGATAAGGAATGTTTTAGTCCAGACTGTTTTTCAAGTGAGGCCCCATTCACACTCTTAAAAAAATGGGCTATAAATAGAGGCATGACAACACAAAGAACCCTCTGAATGTTTAACTGGTTCTTAGCATGGTAAAATGATACTTCTCCTAGATGGTGAAAATCTCATCCTTTTAAAGAACCATTTAAGAAAGAATTGACTATTGTTCAAAGCCAATTAACCATTTTTTGTCCAGTTTAGGGCAAAGCCCCTCATTCTAAAGGATAAAAAGAGGCCTGTATATGTTCCCTTAGAACAAATTCTAAAACTAGAAACTGAATGGAATCACTGGACATAAGGGTGGAATACACCTAGGGACAACACCACTGGTCCATTGCATGGCATCATCAGACATTCACCCATTCGCTCAGCCAATCCCCCTACCAACATGTTTTTGGATGGTGGGAGTAATCCAGAGGGCTTATAGGAAACCAATACATGCACCCAAGATTCCCCAGACACCCCAAAAACCCTAGAGCTTTTGCATCCCATACCACAAAATTATGCTATTGATGTTTATTTTTTGGACTATTTTAATATGGCTACTGGTTACTCCTTTGGCTTTGGGTCCACTAAAACATTATACATAACCCACTTACGGACCACAGACCTCTGGGTTTAGAGAAACTCTGATATGTAAGTTCACTCTGGAGGATAGCTTTGGCAAAGTACACCTTTCACAATTTGCAATGGCAAAGTGCCAGTTTCCTCTCAGTGTGTCCCTAATGATGGCTGTTATTTACACTGTCTGGAGATTATAAAGTGATGACAAGATATTAAGAATTGGGTGAAAAATTAGATGAGCAACAAAGGTATTAAATTTGATTAGAACTGCTTCAAGATGCTGGACTTCTTTAATCCAATATCTGCATTCTTTATTAACTTATGTGCATTACAACAACTAGAACCTTTAATTATTGTCAGACATGTCATTGTAATGCTTTAATGTGTCCATCTACATAATATCATAAATAGGAATGTGAAAGGTTATTTCCACAATAAGTTCAAGGCATGACGTTTTTCTTTGCATTTACATTAATGGCATTTGGCAGATGTTTGGTACGACTTAGGAGTCTTACCAAAGGACTAGCTTGATATTCCTGCCTGAGCTGTCCACTGCTGCAAGTGACTGGGGTGAGTTTGTGATGCCCTGTGATGGATTGGTTTCAGAGTATGTTCCTGCTTTGTCCTGATTACAGAAGATGAATGAATGAATGAATGCCTACTTAATCTGTAATTTTTATTAAGGTAAGCTGAAGAAATCTGTGCTGAACATGAGTGAGTCATAGGCACACATCTACACCACTGTGTTCTGTAATTTGATTCAGTGTGTGGAATTTAATAAAGTGGCAAGCAGACACTCCTGAAATCTGAAGACAAATCCGCACCCACGGGAATGCTGAGAGCTGCAGGAACATGGCATTTTTTTCCATACTGAATGAAGAACTTTCATTCCCATGTTTGAAAAGGCATAAGAATGTGTTCAGACAATGAATTGTTTATTATTGCTGTGCTTCTAGACGTTTCTTAATGCTGACTATTTACTATTCTTAGCTCTTTGTTTTTTTTTTTCTGGATGGAATTAACTAATGTTGAAAAGTGTCAGGCTACAATTAAAGGAGGCATCATTGAACTATGTTAAATTAGTTTTTTATAAAAAGCATACAGCAGTGAGTAGTGCTGCTGCTTTTTGGATGTGAGTGGGAAGTGTGACTAGAACTCATAAAGAACTCCCCTGGAGAATCTGCTATATGTGCGCCTTTACTGCGAACATTCACAACCTTAAGTAATGCCAAACTAAACTCAAGAATAACTCTTGGCGCAGGTTAATCCACTGAAATTAAAGTTGTCTTTTTAATTGAAATCATGAACTTTTCTATAAGTAAATAAAGGGCCCATATCCTAGTTTTATTTTTCTTTTAAATGCAAAGCATCTAACAGCACTGGCCTCTCTTTCTCTCTCAAATAGCTGTAGATGAATGTACAGTATGCAAAAGAATGTCTATGTGGCAACACAAAAACACTTAATACATTTTAAAGGAATACTAGGTCATACTTTTAACTTAAGATTACGGTTTCAAAATCGTCATGATGTTTCACTGACCTGTAATAGGGTCAGACACATGTTGTGCTACTCCAGGCTCAGCACCGCAGAAACTGCACTATTTACTTTGGAAGAAGGGTAGGAAACCACCACCCTACCCCTTGATTTCTGGGCAGTGCTGTAAAAGTGAATTACACTGTGCAACTCTAAGGGGAGCCCAGGAGCAAAAATATTAAATCTTGCCTAATATTCCTATGAAAGGAAATGAGGTTTTCTATGACAGAACCACTTTATGTAACACATTTACATGATTACTTCAAAAGAATAATAATTTTGTTAATAACAAATAATTACAGAAGCTTATGTGTATAATATGTTGCTTATAAAGAAACATATTTTGACAACAGGGTTAAATCAGAAACCTTCAGCAAAAGCAGCTTCCCAGTAAAACTTCAAAGAAGTCAAACCTTTACGTGAATGAGAGGTCACTGTGGCCTCTGAGCCTCCGTGTTTGTGGGTGATAACGATTATAGCTTGTGAAGGTGAAATAATTTGGCTTTGAGCCATGACAACAAGCAGAAACTATATAAGAAAACACCGACACAGAAGTATCTCCAAAAAGGATTATAATGCACTTCTACATCCAAAGCTTGAGGTCATATCAAAACACCTTCTGTTTTAAATGCGCTCAGTTACTTATCCCCAGATGAATATTGATCTCAGATAGCAGGGGGAATCTGCTGCCCTTGTATTTCTCACCTGATGGAGCTCAGCGCAGTGAAGAGGATTTTGTGAAAAATCCGAGCCTCATGACTTAAACATTTCTGCTGATATAAAATATGATTAGCAGTGTTGGGGGTTGAAGGGAAAATGTGAGGCTATGGAAAGATGCTGCCTCAGCACTGTTTCTGCTCTGCATCAATGGTGTTTTGTTTGGCTGCATCATGAACAAAGGATTCGGCTGTTCCTCCTACAAGAGCTCCACACATAATTAACGCTCACGTCTTCAAAGTTTTGGACGGTGAAAGGAGGTGGATCTTTCATACAGTGTTTAATCCCAGCTGTGCTTATTGTCAACGTGTACAATGTGACAAACTCTCGCAGTTTTGAAATTTCACCTTTACAGAAACATCTGTGTCTATAAAATATAGCTGGCACTGTCCAACAGAATTCAAAACCTTACCTAGAAGACCCCAGAATCATATGTCTGCCCCGGTTTTAAAGCTGTAGGTGAGACTGAACCTAATCATGTTATAAACATTCATTTGGCCTTTCGTTTTTCCATGTCCAGCTGTGGCACTGTTGCTGACGACTGACAATGATTAACAACCATTAATAGTTATCATTAATAGTCTTTCTCTGCTTTACACTCCTGTGACCATGTCCTTCAATTTAAAAAGAGCAGCCTGGGCTTAATGTGATTTTGTACATTTTTGACGTAAAGAGTATTTCCTGGATTCCTACAATTTCGGACACATAACCAACAAGTAATGCTATAAAAGAACCAATTTTGGCTCCATAAAGAACCATGACCATGAGGGATCTTGTGAGAGTAGCAATATCCACATAACCTTGAGGTTCCACACCAATGTAGGGGAGCTTCCTAGATTCCTCACAACATGTAATGGCTATTTTAACTTGAAAAAAAATTGGTTCTTCACGCTCACGCATCTCATTTACATTTACACTGCATTACTTTTTTGATAATTATGAAAAATGCATGGCGTTCAATAGAACGTGTTTTTGGATGCAACTTGATTAACAGGCTAGACCTAATGGGACAGAAACAGTAGTGGCAGGAAAAATCATAACACTAGTGGATCGCATATCAAAGTAATGAGCTCTGTGATATATCTGAGCTATCAAATTCCATGAGTGGCTGATGGAGAGAGAACTGTATATGTAATGGATATATAACACAGCTTCACAGTGACAAGCCTAAGGACCTGGACACTGCCAGAGAATACAGCCCCCGTGGCCATGTTTGATTCTGTAATGTATCTGTGCTTTACACTCAGCTACTTATTGCATTGTCAGTGGATCATCAAATTTAACCTCCTGTGTTTGAGCAAGGGGATATTTCTGAGGCTCAAAGGGTCCCAAGG
The DNA here is from genome assembly GCF_029633855.1 of Hoplias malabaricus. NCBI lineage: Eukaryota > Metazoa > Chordata > Actinopteri > Characiformes > Erythrinidae > Hoplias > Hoplias malabaricus. The sequence continues at coordinate 8,335,000 of NC_089816.1, forward strand.
AGTGGCAGCGAAATAGAATTAGGGAAGTAGTGATGGACAGCTTTTGGATAATCCTGAAAGAGATAAAGGGACATGGAGAGAGAAAGTGGAAAGTGAGAAAAAGATAAGGGAAAGAGAGAGAGAGAGAGAGAGAGAGAGAGAGAGAGAGAGAGAGAGAGAATGTTCTTTGTGTTCAGCATACCTTGTTGGAAATGATTTGCAGATTCCTGAGATGTTTTGTGTCAGCTTGTTTGAACCCAATGAGCCTTGGCCTGGCAGTAAGTGAACAGAAACCTTTAAATTCCCTCATTGGCCCCAAAACCTCATTTCTGTCTCTGTATACCTGATATGGCACTCATGATCCTTTGCAATTAACTGTTTCTTCAGGACATGAATGTAAGCTTGATATGCACAATATGTCATTATGTGTAAGAGAGACATAGCAGACAATGCATTTTTTATAGGTACGCCTACACTGAAAAACCAGATCTAGTCAAAGCATTTGTTTTATTACAGCTATAAACATGAACACGGCTATCCTGAATGGCAAAGTCATTTTTTGAGGGAATGTATATAATGTATTTAAAACCCTGTTTATACGCCAGGTTTTTGTGATGTAAAAATGTTACCGATAAGCAATTCACTTAAAAAGCAAACTGAAATCTTTTGAAGGGCATAAGTAAAACAAAAAATAAATTAATAAAAAATATAATGTGATTGCATAAATTTACATGCCCTATTATAATTGGGGGTGTGGCTGTGTTCAGAATTAACCAATCACAATCAAACTCACATTAGATAGTAAGTAGTACATTGATTAAAGTGACTTTGTTTAACCCCATATTTAGATCAGTTGACCTAGTGGGATTAACTGATATTTACATAGTTCCATCTTACAAACATTCTAAGGCATTAGATATACCATAGAACACAGGGTATATGGTCACCAGATTGTAGATAAAATGTGGCACAACAGTGATTTTACCAAGAACTGGACATCTCCTCTTAAAAATACTGAAAACACATCAAGAAAACTGCTCTGGGGATCTACCAAGAAACTTACAGCAGTATTAAGAGCTGCAGGAATCTCTGGCAAGTACTGGTTGTGTACTGCATGTGACAACAATATTCTATATTCTTCCTGAGCTGTGGGGTAGGGTGGCAAAGCAGAAGCCTGTTTGCACATAGAAAAATAAAACATCCAAGCCAGGCTTTAGTTTGCAAAAACCTACATTACGTCTGCCAAAGACATGGGGGGAAACGTGATCCAAGGTTATATGTTTTGGCCACAATTGGAGCAAAACAACACTGTGCATCGCCAAAAGAACCCCATACCCACAGTGAAGCATGGTGGTGGCAGCATTATGCTTTGGGCTGTTTTTCTTGGGCTACAGTCAATGAGCCAAACAGACTAAATGCTGTCATCAGATTAAAAAGAACAAATATCAGTGCATATTTATACAACCACATTATTGCAAGTTTCCCCTTTTTTTTTTAGCTCTGAAAAGGTTTCTGAAATTTTTCTTGTTCTCTCTTTTTTTTACCCCACAGAAACTCAGCATTTTTTTTAAG